>NC_053489.1:206564455-206779455 GCF_905171775.1 Rana temporaria
AGTACAGACCCCCTCCCTACAGTACAAACCCCCCACAATACAGACCCCCCCTACAATACAGACCCCCCCTACATTTCAGACCCCCCTTACAATACAAAATCCCCCCTACATTTCAGACCACCACCCCTACAATACAGAACCCCCCCCCCCCACAATACAGAAACCCCCCTACAATACAGATCCTCCCTTCAGACCCATAATGTACCTCATATCCGGAGGTGACTTCACTCTGCGGCTCCGACTCGCAGCTGAGAGTGCACTGGGGGGCAGTGGTGTATTTAGGTTTTGTGCTGCCCTAGGCCTGACTAAACGTGTGCACCTCCTAATTTAAATATGACCTACCCCTTTCCGTCAATGCCACGCCCCTTCATGTTTAAAACCTGCCCTATCACCTGTAAATCACACCTCTTCCTCTTAAGGATCCACCTTGATGGCGCTATATAAGTACGTAAAATGAAATAAATGAATAACTAGTACAGTGACAGTGCATATTTTTACCACTGATCACTGTATTACTGTCACTGGTCCCAAAAAAAGTGACAGTGTCTGATTTATCCACCAAAATGGCCCAGTCCCACCATGTACATGAAAGAGTAAAGCCCAGGTATCCATAGTGTAAATTCATATAGTAGGAAGCGCTTGTAGCTTGGGAACAAGCAGTTTTATATGTGAGTAGCAGCTACTTGTAATGGGAGCAAGTGCTTTGTGAATACTGTTCTTGCCTCTCAGGCCGGGTACACACGGGCAAACATGTACAATGAAACCGGTCCGTCGGACCGTTTTCACCGTACATGTCTGCCCGGGGACTTCTGTACGATGGCTGTACTAACCATCGTACAGAAGTCCGCGCGTAAACAATACGCGGGGCGTGTCCGCGCCGTCGCCGCGGCGATGACGCGGCGACGTGGGCGGGCCTGCCTTTTAAATGCTTCCACGCATGCGTCAAAGTCATTCGACGCATGCGAGGGACGGCGGGCGCTCGGACATGTACGGTAGGTCTGTACAGACGACCATACATGTCCGAGCGGGCAGGATTCCAGCGGACGGTTTTAAAACAAGTCCAGGAATATTTGCCTGCTGGGAAAAGGCCCGGCGGGCAAATGTTTGCTGGAATTCTGCCCGCTCGCGCCTACACACGACCGAACATGTCTGCTGAAACTGGCCCGCAGACCAGTTTCAGCATACATGTTTGGTCGTGTGTATGGGGCCTTAATGTTACATCGGCGTAGCGCATATGAGATGTGCTACGCCCGCACAAATATACGCTGCTCTACGTGAGTCCGGGCCATGGTGTTTTTATCATCAAATAGATAGGTGACAGGCAGGGACAGAAGCTATCAGACCCAGTAGCAGCTGGTGCTCAACATTTTTGGAGGGGCGCAAACAAACTGAAAAATACTGAAAAAAAATCATCAATTGCAGTCTCACTGTGCCCATCAAATGCAGCCTCACTGTGCCCATCAAATGCAGCCACTGTGCTATCAAATGCAGCCTCACTGTGCCCATCAAATGCAGCCACTGTGCCCATCAAATGCAGCCACTGCACCCATCAAATGAAGCCACTGCACCCATCAAATGCAGCCACTGTAGCCATCAAATGCAGCCACTGTGCCCGTCAAATGCAGCCACTGTGCCCATCAAATGCAGCCACTGTGCCCATCAAATGCAGCCACTGTGCCCATCAAATGCAGCCACTTGTGCCCCATCTAATACAGCCACTTGTGCCCCATCTCATACAGCCACTTGTGCCCCATCTAATACAGCCACTTGTGCCCCATTTAATACAGCCATTTGTGCCCAATCAAATGCAGCCACTCCTGCCCATCAAATGCCATCACTTTTACCCCATCAAATGCCACCACTTGTACCCCGTCTAATGAAATCACTCATGCCCATCAAATGCTGCCAGCTGTGCCCATCAAATGCTGCTACTGTGGCCCCTGCCTGCCCGGCACTTACTCCTTCTCAGGCAGTGGGTGACGGTGTCGAGCTGTGGGACAGCTCATGTGTCCTCCATTCTTTCCCCTCCTCTGTTGTTCCATTGCATCCAATAGGAGCCAATCAGGTAACGGGTATTAGACCCACGCTACCTGATTGGCAGAGAGGCGGTTCAGTGTTAGAAAAGCAAATATTAATTTGCTTTTCTAACACATCTGGGTGGACTGCAAGAACAATGCTTTGTGCTTGCAGTCCTCCTTTTTGAAGCCTGTTAGAGCCTACGGCTCTAATCAGGTGCTTCAAAAAAACACCCCTGCTGCTGTAATTCCGACAAGAGGCCGGATGCATGAATAGGGGGTGGCAGCGGCAGCCATGGATAGATTCATGCAAAGCATGAATCTATCCATTCTACATAGAAGGGGTGGCTGTAGAGAGGGGGCAGCGCCCATGTACCCTTAATTGACGGGACACCTCAGACCCATGTGGCATTTAATTGCAGCTTTTGTCCATGTCTGCACCAACAGGGACATTGCTGGAGCCATGTGTTTGCTGGGGACAGACCTATACAGCATGGATTGGAGCCATAGGAAGTGCTCTTAAAATCCTCCTCAGCTCTGTGCTAGCTACACAGGTCTGACTGACAGGAGGTGGGCAGAGACAGGAGCCAACAGCTAGGGTACATCAAACTCCTCCTTGGCTACATCGTGCCACACAGTGTTGGCAAGTGGCAGTGGAATTAGCACTTACATTTAGGAGGAGGATGCAATAGTGCTTTGCTTGCTGGACGTGCAGGTCTGCATGTAAGTTCCCCTCACTCTCTCATCCAGTCCAGAGAGCCCGGGCAGGAAGGATGGTGCGGAGGAAGGTGGGCGGAGTATTAGGCTCCGCCTCCGGCAATTGTAGTGAGTGCGGCCAGCCTGGACAATCACCGCTCAAGTTTTTTACACGGGGTTCGGCTGTAAGACACAGCACTGCTGGGGGGGAGACATGCCATGCCGCCCGAGGGCCGTCGCGGGCCACTCGCGGGCCACTCGCGGGCCATTGGCGGCCCGCGGGCCGCCACGGCCCACCGGGCGGTATGCCCTATGGCCAGTCCGGGCCTGGGTGTATAGACACTTGTCTGATTTAGCATTTGCACTTACCTGTATGATAACATATAGGTTGCCATAGAGAGAACTATATATAATACAAACAGTATATTCACAGTCACTTTATGTATATTTTTATTTGGCATTTGCACTATGTATTGGCACATTGGATATTAATATTTGCTAAAAGGTATACACAGCACGACACAATTTATATGAGGGTGTCTGGTGCTAGCAGCTGAAAGTAATCAGGACACCTCCTCACACATGAGGGTTGTTTTATTGGATCCTTAGGTTAGTGGATTGGTAGCTTGCAAGATTTTTTAGTTGATTAAGCATTATAAGACATTGAAACACATAATGCGGATAAACCGGCCATAATCTGTACCACTATTAGGATTTTAAAGCAGTCTCTGCTCAAATGAGACCTGTTCATCATTACATGGTAGACTAGGTATTTCACAAAAATGGCTTGTATGAAAATGCCTCATTAATCCTAGGAGGATGGATTGCGTTTAGACGTTCAAACCATAGTGTTTCTTTTTGAATGATTTTCTTGTCCCAGTTGCCACCCCTGTGGTCCCTAGGAATGACATCTAGATACCATATCTACTGGCCTACCTCTTCTCACTACTGCAGGATTATCCAGGGCATGCAAGTATTTTTTATGTAAGCATATTTCTCACCAGGCTCTGGTTTTTACTATCCCTATATCTCTTATTGGCTGCTATACCGTTTGTACTTAATCTTTGGTACTTATTGTATGTATTTTTATCCTACATAGAGTACCTACATGAAGCTCCTGAAAAAGCGTGTAAGCGCAAAAGATGTAGAGCATTGAGCTCTTCTACCCTTGATATCAACCCACTTTTATACTCTTTTACATACATGGTCTGTCATATGCCTCATATAAAGTCCCAATCTTTTCCTCTTATAACCAATTTAGGGATGGACACACGTCTTTTGTGTCTCATATAAAGTCCCACCCATTTTTTATTTTAAACTTGATATCAACCTACACATTACTGATATTGATGATCATATCAACACAAGTTTTATGCTGAATTATAATGTGGCCATAGGGTGGATGTCGTGATGCTTATGTGGTAGCTTCTCTAGCATTTGATGCTAGGAATTTTATTCTGCATTTTGTTAGTTTATTGATACAAAATTATAAAATTGACAATTATTTTTAGAAGACTGTGTATATTATGGTGCCTAAAAAGTCCATCTAGAGTTCACTTTCCCAATTTGTCTCTGTATGGACACTTATAGCTATCCTATTCTTTTGGTTTGCTAACCTACAAAGTACTAAAGGGCAATTCATTATAACAAATAATGAACTGTATTATCAGCATTTCATAACATTTAGTTCAGGAATCTTGCATGCTCAGCTATAAATCTGAGTTTTATGTAAGCAATGAAATACAGATTCAGCAGGAATTTCACAGTATTTCATTGAAAATAACTTCTTCCTGGTATTACATACTTTTGTTTTGGGCACATGCTAATAACTACAGTATTGAATAGAGAGAGGATGCATCATCATGCAGAGTGGTACTGCGGATAGATGAAAGGTAATGCAATGTGAATGTGCCATGTCCTAATATAATTGGAGGCAGAGAAACAGAGGGCCAGTTATGGACTTTTTAGGCATTCAACTTGATGTCTGTAGGTTGTCATGTCAACCTACAGACATCAAGTTGAATGGCTATACAATTCTTCCTAGGATCTACCTAGTTTATGACTATCTGGATGCTCCGGTTACTTTTTAAGGATATTTTCAACTGTTATCCATTACCTTTTTGTTTCTCTGTAGGTTTGACAATGCTGTATAAGTTTGTCATTATGTCCAGTTCTTCTGGAACTCGTTTTTATATGTAATATTTATAATATATTTTATAATACAATTTCTGACTGTATCCCTTCTTTACTATTGTGCCTAAAAAGTCAATAACTGGCCCCCTGTTTCTCTGCCTCCAATAACTACAGTATGTTATGTTTAATCGTAATACAATTCATGAAAATTTTGTTTTATAGATAGTAATCCTATGCTGTAACAACTGCAAAAATTAACCAGACTGTGGTGTCCACCGCTGGTTTTAGAGAACAGGATGGGGTAGGGCTAGGGAGGGAAAGGTTCCCGCACCAAGTCCAGGTCTTCCTCACCCTCAGAGAAAGCCATAAGTACAGCAGGGTAGAAACCGCAGGTCAGCTGCTGCTACAGGACATCACATTCTAGCATTGAGAGGAAGAGTCCAGTACAAGCGGGTATAGTATGGAAAGATAAGGTGTCCATTTTTTTTTTTTTTTTTACTTCAGTTTATTTCGTGTTTTCTAACTTCTCCCTGCATACGATTATCAAAAGGCAGCGACCACTATTGAACACCAGGAGATATTAGATTGGCAATATGTATTGCAGAACTAATGAAGGAGCTAGAAAAATACCTCTGTGAGGATCCATCAGATGCCAGGTTTATGAAATATGTAGAAGTTATCTGGGAGGAAGCTGAAGGAATACATTCAATCGATAAACGGAGGTTCAGAATGGTATTATGGTTCCAGGGAAAAATACACACGTACTGTATATAAAATGTTTAATTGTAGTTCAAAGCATGAGACTTTAGAGTTGTTCACAGTAATCTTATGTTATAACAACTGCATAAATAAACCAAACACTGTTGTTTTAGGGTAGGGGATGGGGTAGGGTTAGGGAGGGAAAGTTTCTTGGACCAAGTCCAGGTCTTCCTCACCCTAAGTAGTAATCCAGTCAGGCGTTCCTGCCCCTTACCCATTTAAGAACTGTCAAACGGCGGAGCAGGCATAGCGCGGGAGCGTTCATTGCGAGCGGAGCTTTTTGGGTTTCCCTTTTTTCAGGTCTGGCAGTGTCGGTGGGCGGCGTGATTGTTGATATATCTACCTCAGGGGACAGTTTTTTTGTATTATTTACAGTTTTTCTCAATTGTTTTGGCTCATTTCTTGAAACAGAAATGACATTCTCAAAACAACATGGACAAATCTCCAAACCACTTCGCAATTGTTCACAACTGAATGGCATTTCTCATTCATTTCATCAAATTGCAAATGTCTCAGTACATGTCTCACTGTCTCAGTACATCTTTCAAATGATTTAGTACAAGTAGCCTACATTTAGCACAATTTCCAATTGAATAGATCTTGTTGATCTAAACTGATTGTCATTTTTTCAGTCCAATGGTCGTTCTCTCCAAAACGTGTCAGCGTCATTTCATTGTTTAAGTCATCACATGCACAGTAGGCTGTTCAATTGTCAAAATTATTCAGGAACATAATACCATGAATACCATATATGAATCTCTTGGAACATTTGATAAAATGATTACAGCAATTGACAGTCGGGTGCAACTAGAACTTGACTAACGAAGGAGGAGTTGGAGTTGGTCTCAGATGACCAATCAAACAGTATGCTTAGTTACTGTACCTGACAGGTGCTGTCCATGATTGTGAATGCTGCGAAACATGTATATATAGAGCTTGACCATGCAGGAACAGTACAATTTCTGAACATGGAGTCACCTGGCCAAGTAAATGAACAATGGCAACTGTCTGCTCGAGGAAGAAGAAGAGGAGGAGAAGTAAGGGTGTGTGGTGGTAGAATAGGGGGAAGAGGCCGAGGAGCACGAAGACACCATGCTGTCCCTGATGAAATTCGGGCCACAATTATAGACCATGTCATCAACCATGGCCTCACAATCAATGATGGAATTATATAATGTATAGGACAGGACACTGTGCATAGAGCAACAAATATGTTTTTTCATTTACATATTCATTTAGTGTGTGTGATAGGCCTACAGTATAACAGTATCTTACTAACAATGACAAGAAAAATATTGTAGATGTAGCGCCTGTGTACTTCCAAGTACCGGTGCTATTACTGTAAAAGTTAAGGGATAATCAGAGTGTAGTTGACTCTGATTCTGATTGCAATTTTACAAAGGGTCTCTGTTTCAGCTGGGCTGTGCTGCGGGTCCATTCTGTGGTTGCTGGGGTGTCATACCACCCCGGGGCGACAGTGGAGTCCAGGCTGGGGTGCCTCTTGCCAGCAGCCAATCGGGAGGGAGTTTCTCTCGCGGGGCATGCAGGGGGAGGGTACTTCTGGAGCAGACGCCATTGAGGCGGGGTTCTTTTCCTGAGGTGGCACCCACCTTTAGGGTGACCACACATCACGGCCCCCGGGCGAGATGGCCTACCAGACAGGGGTGCGCGTGCCACGCCGTGTTCCTGGTCCCGGGACCATGTTGGCCCGGAACATTTAAAGCTGTGGCGGGGCCCCAGTATTCGACTGGGTCCCCAATTCTGAGAAGAACATGTACCCCAGGTTTGGAACCACTGGAATACTGGCCAGTAGTATATTGAACTTGTGGAACATAGAACATTCCTATGTAGCTGTCTGTAACTCTAGTGTATGACTCTTCTGTATGACTGATTTGATGTTTTCTTTTTTTACTCTATTGTAGAGAATAATGGCACTGGAAGGAAACGAGACCTCTCACATACCCGTGTATGTGGATGTGGCTGGCTTCAACCTGGCCAAGGGCCAAAGACGTGGCCGTAATTGTATTGCCCACCGGGCCACGGTGGATGTCCCAGGCCAGCAAGGGGGCAATATAACTATGTGTGCTGCCATTTCTGAGAATGGTGTGGCCACTCACATCCCCAGTCTTGGCCCATACAATACACAGAAGCTCCTCATCTTCTTGGACCACCTTCATTTGGATTTGATCCCTGAAAATGAGAGAGGTCTCATAGGGCCTCACCTACCACAAAATATAATTGTATGGGGCAATGTGAATATTCACCATGGCCCGCTTATCAGGGCCTGGTTCACTGCTCATCCAAGGATGGATATGGTGTTCCTACCACCTTACTCTCCTTTCCTCAATACTATTGAGGAGTTTTTCTCCGCTTGGAGGTGGAGAGTGTATGAGCATCGGGCTCAAGATCAGAGGTCCCTGCTCCATGCAATGGACGCTGCCTGTGAGGATATTACAGGAGATCAGTGTAGGGGATGGTTGCAACATGCACGCCGTTTCTTCCCTTGTTGCATCGCAAGGGAGAATATACGCTGTGATGTTGACGAAAATCTGTGGCCAGACAGACAGCAGCGTGTGGATGGGCAGGAGGGTGAGGACGGTGGACAGGAGAGGGAGGGTGAGGACAGCGACCAGTGAAGAGATGTTACAGTAGTTGTAAAACTCCAGCTTTATTTACAGCATTGTAGGCTAAATGTAATTTTCCTTGTTTCATGTTTGTGCATTTATATTTCCGTATATATTATGCTGTATACATTTTCTTTTTACTCTGAAGTATGGAAGTTACCGTATTTATCGTGGTATAACGCGCTCCCGCGTATACCGCGCACCCCTAAAGTTGCCCCCGAATCCTGTGGAAAAAAAACGTTTTTTTTTTTTTACTTAGTTTTGGTGTCTTGCGCGGCGTCTATCGGCAGCCTCGTCGGGTCCGGCGTCCGTCTGCGGCTTTGGGTGTCCTCTTCGTCGGGTCCGGCGTCCGTCTGCGGCTTCGGGTGTCCTCTTCGTCGGGTCCGGTGTCCTTCTGCGGTGTCCTCCCCGCTCGTTTCCCGCGCCGAGTTTGAATACTGCGCTGACATATACCGAGCGCAGTACACTCGTGTATCGTCGGGCAGGCTCGGCAACTCTCGCACTGACGTCCTGTACGCTCAGGACGTCAGCGCGAGAGGCGCCGAGACACACGAGTGTACTGCGCTTGGTATATGCCGGCGCAGTTTTCAAACTCGTGGTGGGAAAGCGGGTATCGGCGTATACCGCGCACCCACGATTTTGCCCTGATTTTCAGGGCAAAATAGTGCGCGGTATACGCCGATAAATATGGTACTTTGTGTGTGAATGATAATGGTTACAATACTGTAAAGTAATTTTTCCTTGGCAGTATGAGTGCAATGTGTGATGTCAAACCTTGGAGGCGACTCTTACCCTAAAATCTTTTCCTTTTTTTTTATAGTTTTATACACAATTGTATTCAGTTAGCTAGACCAAAACTGTACAGTAACCATTGTCAATGAAGGACTGGGCTAAGACTGAAAGGTGGACATGAGGGATACTTCAATGGTCCTCTGCCATAGAGACAAAACATCTAAACATTTTGACTTGCGGTGCTTACACAATGCCAAAGGGATGAAGCATTTTGGGGGCACTGACTATTTGAATGAGAAAGAAATTTAGTTTTGACACATGAGTGAACTGTTTTGGGAAAGATATGAACTTTTGAAGGTGAACCATGGTGTTGTGCCGAACCATCCAGGTTATTTTGGCAAAAGTACCAAGAGAGCCGAGAACGTCTGGTCTGTATCAAGAAATGAGCCAAAGCAATTGAGAAGAATCTTTGCCATTTTGAGGGAACTGACTCTTTATATGGGAAATGAATATGGTTTTGAAGCATGAGTGAACAGTTTTGGGAGAGATATGAGCTTTTGCACCTGAGTTATAGTGTTGTGCTGAACTGTAAGACTGTTTTGCCAAATGATCTTAGAGTTTTGAGAATGTCATTTCTGTTTCAAGAAATGAGCCAAAACAATAAAGAAAAACTGTAATAAACTGTTGGTATTGTCTTTATTCACTTTTACATTGAATCGGTAGGGGTACTATGAACCCGGTACTCATTGACATGGGGGGGGGGGCAGGATCTAGGGGTCCCTTTGTTAAAGAGGGCTTCCAGATTCCGATAAGCCCCCTGCCCGCAGACCCCCACAAGCACAGCCCAAGGTTGTCTCTATACAGAGTGTTGGCAGATCATTATGGGTCAGGCAGCAAACATTTTGAGTGTGAAATTTTAACATTTTATGGCTGGTAATACCCTACGAGATCTTTTTTTTTTGCTTCCTCTCCTTTATGATGTGGATTTCAGAGCAACCATGGGGGAATTATACACAGTGTGGATGATGGTATAATACACAGTTGGTCTGTGTCTAAAGCCTTCATTGACCTCCCTCAGTGTAAGCTCAGGGGGTCAACAACCTCTGGTGAGTTTGGACCCTATAGGGCAGGGATCTCCAAACTACGGCTCTCCAGCTTTTGCAGAACTACACGTCCCATAAAGCATTGTAAGACATTGTAAGACATTAATAGACATGACTATGCATGATGGGAATTGTAGTTCCTGAACAACTGGAGGGCCATAGTTTGGAGACCCCTGCTAGGGGATAGTGGAGGAGATTGAAGTGGATTTGTACGGCGCACTATAGCACTTTTTTAAGAAGATTACACACATTTTTGCACTATTTGGCACCACAGCACTTTAATTTGAGCTGTAAATAATATTGATTTATTGTTATATAATTTAAGTAGATTCATATGCACTGCATGTTAGGTTGTAGGATATTAGATTTTGTACGGTGTTGGGGTGTAGCTTTTGTCCTTTCCATATGTGTTATGGTTTATAATTATATACCATTAAGGCAGCAGCTACCCAAGTTCACTTGTTATTTTATATAAATTGTTTACAGTGACACACAAATTTGTCTCTTTTTCACGTTTGTTAATTGCTTACAAGTTTCATATGAATTAACAAATCAAGGATAAAAAAAAACCAATATGCTCATTATTGTTTCTGGGCCCTACTACTGGTACATACAGCAAATAACGTACACGTATGTGGTATCACTGCAATAATCAGGCGCAGGGAAATTTATTTTGGGTTGTTTGTTATGGTAATAGCAAGAAATATATGGATAAATAAAAAAAAAGATATATCTTTTTTTTTTTTACTACTTTGGGCCAGTTTTTCTGTGATAATAAAATAAATCACGGGATATTCATTACCATTTACCTCCAAAGGAAAGCCCAATTTGTCCTGAAAAAACAAAGGTATAATCCACCTGGATACACTAAGTAGTTACAATGATATGTACAGTTTTACTAACACATTATCATTTTAAAACAGCAGGTCAGCTGCTTCTACAAGGGGGTAAAAAATTAATCACATCAGAATCTAGTATTAAAATGAGGAGTTAATTAGCAGCTGATATAGTATGAAAAGATAAGTTGTCAGTTTATTTATTCACCTCAGTTTATTTAGTGTTTACCAACCTCTCTCTGTCCTATCCTTCTATTCACTGCACAAGTTAAAAACCGCAATGTCCATTTTTTCTGCTTTTCACGCATCAACTTCCGGGACATGTTCACTTGCTACCTAATATATCCCACTGATTTTTCAGATGCCATTCTAACAAGATAATCAGTGTTATTCATTTTAACTGTCACTGGTCATAATGTTATGGCTGATCGGCAGTGCTTTAAGTGGGCCAAAAGAGGTGCCGGTACTCTATTAGGCGCTGGTGCTCCCCCCCCCAATACTGAACATGAAAATACCCTTAGAAAGTACCCTGAAAAAGAGCTACTGTAGAAAGAGTTACTGAACATAAATGCTAAATTCAGGTAAGTGCTTTTTACAGGGAAAGGGGCGACAATGGGCACAGTGGCATCATGGGGCACAGTGGTGACAAAGGGCACAGAGGTGACAATTGGCACAGTGGCATCATGGGGCACAGTGGTGACAATGGGCACAGTGGCATCATGGGGCACAGTGGTGACAATGGGCACAGTGGCATCATGGGGCACAGTGGTGACAATGGGCACAGTGGCATCATGGGGCACAGTGGTGACAATTAAAGGGCACAGTGGTGACAATTGGCACAGTGGCAACAATTGAGGGGCACAGTGGCTGCATTTGATGGCATGGCACAGTGGTGACAATTGATGGAACAGTGGCTGCGTTTGATGGCATGGCACAGTGACTGCGTTTGATGGCATGGCACAGTGGTGACAATTGATGGCACAGTGGCTGCGTTTGATGGCACAGTAGCTGCGTTTGATGGCATGGCACAGTGGTGACAATTGATGGCACAGTTGCTGTTTGATGGCATGGCACAGTGGTGACAATTGATGGCACAGTGGCTGCATTTGGTGGCATGGCACAGTGGTTGCATGTGATGGGCACAGTGAGGCTTCAATTTATTTATTTATTTTGCGCCCCCCACCCCCCCCCCCAATTTTGAGCACCAGCCGCCACTGTTCCAGACATTTGTAATGTTTGTAGATCCTGGGACACACACACACACACACACACATGTGTGAAGGTAAAGTGTCTGCAGGGAAAAGTCAGGGAAGGGAGGGGGAGAGATAACAAGCATCTGAGAGGAGCAGTGTGACAGGCAAAGATGAATGGATCTGTGTGAGGACGACAGGGAGCAGGACGGCCGGCCAGATAGTGGCTGAGGAAGGGAGGAAGATGCCAGGGAGAGAGAGAGAGAGCATTGCAGACACAGCCAGAACTGACCTGTAAAGCCAACGTGAGGAGACCTGTTACCACTGCTGCCCGAACCTTCTGGGAGGAAACTTCAAAGGCCCCCCATGCACCTAGGACCCCTGGGCAGTTCACAGAAGTGCCTGTGCATTAAGACAGGAAAGCCCTCCCCGCTCTCACAGTGTCCCCCAGCTTTTAGGGAGAGGAAAGCAGGCAGCGCTGGGGGGAGACCAGGCACCTATAGGAGGAACACATGTGGCTAGAACAGGGAGGCAGATCGGTGCGCTGTGACAGTTACAGAAATGATGCCGACAGGAGGGAGAGATACACAGCATTGGTTCTGTAACTGTCAAAGCGCACCGATCTGCCTCCCCATCAGCGGGCCCCACTCGGCTGCGGGCCCCATAGCGCCCGCGTGGGTCGCTATGGCGGTAATTCCGCCACTGATCATCATATTCCTGGCCTGGGGCTGCGTTCCGGTACGGGAAACCCACGTACTGGGCGCACAGAGAGGTGCTGGTACTCTCCAGGGCCATTTTTGGAAGTGGCGGTACTGAGTACCGCCGCGTTCCGGCCCAGTTAAAGCATTGCTGATCGGTGTATGTACACAGTGGAGGTATGCAGACCAGAGTTGATAACTGTGTTTAAATGGAGGGTACTTGCACGGTTCTTACCTTTTGGCTAGGTCAGGATCAATTTAAAGTGTAAACCAGTCATAAATTCTTGTAGGCAACTATGTATATTCACCAAAAGCTAAAAGAAAGCAGCTGCTCTCACTTTTTCACATTCCTATAAACATGTGCATAATATAACAAATAAATAATTGTGCTGCGCTGTTTTCCCCTAAACAATTAAAATCTTTATATTACCGTTATGTTCCTATGATATCATGTCCCATGGTGTCCCATGATGGAATCTCCCTGAGGAAGCCACGTGTCCCTGTGACGTAACATGTAGGGGAGGGTCAGTAGGTTGGCACGGCGCCTGTACCCAGTGTGATGATACTTGCATTGTGGCTTCTGTGGTGTCATGGATATTCTTAAATAAGGGCTACAAGCGCGTTGAAGAGTGATGCGCTGGAAGCACTTGAAATATATATGTAGATTTTGTTTCTGCATTTTAATAAAGATTTGTTTTTATGGTATAAGCACTATTGCTGTTTTTCCTTTCATACATGCACTTTAATGAGACTGATATGCCATTAGGCAGCAGCAATGAGGAGGAACAAGGAGATCTAGATAACTTTTATCTCAGCCATGCAGAGGCTAAAAAACATGATTTGACCAAACTTAATTGTGAGGTCACATTTAGCAAGGTGAGAATACACCCAAAAGGGAGGAGCACGAGTGAGGTGATACACTGACATGGTCTTTGACTATTTCAAGTAGCAGATGAATAAAATATCAAAAGGTGTGATTGGTGGATGGCAATACAGCAATAGTCAACAGACTTGTCACTGGATTCACTATATTGACTGCTCTTATACTTGATTAATATTTAAGTGGTTTATGGATTCACTATATGGACAGCACTTTTCTTTGATTAATATTTATTTAGGCTACTTATGGAATTTTTTTAGCATATTATTTGCATGAATTTATTTATGGTTGTTACTTTGGATATATGTGTGCGATGATGCATGGTATATATATCTTGTGCAATATTTTTTTAATTCACTTTTAAATATTCAATTAATATAAAGATTTTAATTGTTATGGGGAACACAGCGCGGCACAGTGATTTTTTTTTTTATCAATTTAAAGTGTATTCCCACTTTTGCAGTCATATTTGAGAAAACCCCACTATATTTTGGTTGTGTTCCAATTCACACATCATATCTTTTTATATTTCTTATCTTTTATATGTTTTTCAGAAGAAGGTTCCGTGGCTGACTGAAAGTTTTTATTTTTAACAATGTCAGAGTGAGCCTGTCCTAAGTCTATTCTCATTAATATACAATGCAAGAAGCCTTACAATATACAATACAAGAACCAAAACCAATAATGAAGATGCCTGCACAGTACAGACAGGGTTAATTGTGGTAAACACGGCTGCATAGACACCTCATAAAACAAAGAGGACTATGTATGATTTAATCATTGCTGGGGGGTCCCGAATCGAGCAACCAAAAAAAATAATTTAAAATATTTAAGTTAAGCTATGTGAATGGGGGCACGTAACAAATATAAAAGTAGGTGTTATCCCAATTTGACTGCAAAAGTGGAATTACACTTTAAGGCAAAATATTGTAAAAGCCACAGCACTTAAGTGGCAATCCAAAAATAGCATCCCGATTAAAAATAGTTTGTATGTGTCATCTGCTTGAAAAGCTGTACATGAGCACCAAAACGTGGGCAAGGCTCACAAAGCACATGTATTTTTTAAGAACATCATTTGAATGAAGATTTTATAGCAGAGGGAGAAGTTTTGCTATGTGAAGAATGGTCAGCTAACTGGTAGCCAAGGGGTAAAAATGACAGACAAAAACACTGATTAAAAAACAGACTGCAGCCTGACACATATGGAGTAAGAATGATGAATGTTTATGTTAATGCAGGCCTTTTACATATTAGAATGATTAATGCTTATGTTAATTTATGACTTTTACATATTGATTAATTGCATTTGTTTTACTGGCTGAAACAGTACAAGTGGCAATGAAATCCATATGTTTGCTGGCAAACTCCGTTGAAAAATCATTATAACGGCTTTTCATTTGGACTCCGACTAGATCAGTGGCTGTTTTGTGCATAGGAACCCAGACTGGAAAAAGAAAGAAAAACAAGTTTCCGATGAGTTTTGCACGGAAAGTACTATTGTTCTGGGGTCTTCTGAAACAAAATTATATCATCTATTGGCTCTTGTTCCTGTTTGCTGCCAATGGTGTGTTGCTTTTTCTCCATCTCACTGACCATGCTAGTATTATGTTGCCAGATAAAGCAAACACATGGCTTCTTTGCTGCTGGGTTAATGTAACACATGGGTGCTTTGGTTTCAAATATCTTTTTTCTACTCTGCTCAGTTTCTGTACAGTAAATAAACACCCTATCTAATTTGTGTCAATGATTAGACAAGTTCTCTAGGGCTCTCTGCGTTTGGCCAAGTAGTAGGGGCTATTGAAATTCTAGCCCTATGTCTCTGATAATGCAGAAACAGCAGGGATGAGATTAAAGTGGAACTCTGTCGGGCGCATGCGCGGCGCGACGCTGATGGGACGTGCCTAGTCACTGCTCCGCCACACCCGGTCATCCAGAAGCCGTTTCCCCAGGGCCACAAACCTCGTTTTAGGAAAAAAACCATCAACACCCCTGTGGGAAAGCGGGGTGCATGCCCGGCTACCAAAAAAAAAAAAATCGAAACCAGCAGCATTCGCTGACATACTTCCTCCTGGACATGGAGCAAAGATCAGGGAAGAAATCCCAAAATGGCGCCGGCAGCAGCGTGTGGGGAGAGGATGAACTCGTCTCACAGCCTCCCAAAAGTTTGGAAAACCGTGAGTACAACTCCCCTCTCTCTAAGGCCGACCTGGATGAGAGTCTCTCACACATTTTTGATAAGCTGGTGGATAAAATTGAGAGAGAGGTACACAAATCCACCGCTGCATTATCCCATGAGATAGCCAGCATAGGGAGCCGCACGGATCTCCTTGAGACAAAGCATGATGAACTCTCCCTGGCACACAATGACCTGAGAAAGGACTATGAAAATTTAGCTGATAACTTTGCGTTCATGCAGGCCCAGGTTGAGGATTTGGACAATCGCAATCGCCGCCAGAACATAAGAATACGTGGCATTCCAGAATCTACTACAGATTTATTACCAGCAGTGTCTAAAATATTTCATGGTCTCCTACCAGAAAAGCAGAATTCTGCATTTGCCTGCGATAGGATACATAGAGCCCTCCGTCCCAAACCCCCCCCTGAAAATCCCCCTAGGGACATAATTATGTGCATGAAGGACTTCCTTGTGAAAGAAGACATTATGCGTGCTTCCAGGAATTCCCCCAACATTTCCTTTGAAGGGAAACGCATCCAAATCTACCCAGACATCTCCCCTGCTACATTAGACAGAAGACGCAGGATGAAGGAGGTTACCTCAGTCCTACAATCTGCTAGGATAAAGTACAGATGGGGATTCCCCTTCAAACTAACTATCCCCCACAACGGATCCACGTACACAGTTTATAATATAATAGAAGGAAAGGAACTCCTAATCAAGCTGGGCCTCTTGCCCCCTGATCCTCATCCACGGCTCCCTTCCACTCCAAGGCCCTCTCCTATTTGGTCTACCCCTTCCAACAGGCGCAGCCAGAGAGATCAAAGGAGGCTCTTCAATCCTCATCAGAATTAGCTCATGTTAATGTGAATGGATGCTTCATGTTGTCATGCCACCTGTTCTATAGGTATACCTTCTAAATTGTTTACCCCTGGGATTCGACCTCTCTCTGCATGGAATTCAGACTGCTTTGAATTGATGGCTCTGTGCGGATTGGGTGGGGGTGGGTGAGACACCACAGGTTTACAAATGTCTAACCCCCATGATCATGCTGACATATGGCATCACCTAGTTAAGTCTCAATATATGGACTGGAAACTCTCTGACACAGCTCACTGAAGCTCAGCGAAGCACATTACCAGCCGCTAGATATGACAAGGGAACACTTCAAGTCATTGCACTGTTTGCCCTATCTGCATCTTACCTATCAGTGGCTTCTAGTCTTCTGGGCTGGGAAGTTACCTATACAGCTCATCGAAATACACTACCAGCTCCCATAAACAGTTATTGGACACTTCAAGTCTCGGTATTATCCGCATTATAATCTTTTTTTTTCATACCAGGTGCCCACTCCTTCAGTATGATTCTTCGCTACACCCTAACACCCAGGCTGGCCGGTATTTAATACCACATTTGGATCATACATTAAAAAGATGGACTTCCTAGACTTTCTTGTTGTGATCCCCATTCTCTAGATTGCATTTTCATGTGCTTCATATGTGTCTCTCCCCCCCCCTGCTGGTCAGTCTGGGACATTGCCCACAGGTTCATACCCGTCATTTGATCTCATGCAATTACCATGATGATGTTGTTTACATTACAGGCCATGTTCTTTAACATTGATAATGTTATATGTTGTTGTTCTTCGCTGCTAATAGACATGCACTAATTTGATGATTCTTTGCAGTTTAAATGCCTTTTTTGACCGGGTGCGTCCACCGCCGCTGGATTGACCCCACCCCTGCCTCGGCCCTTGCCTAGACTTCCATTACTGATGGTCTGGCTAGGCCTGACGCGGGAAAAGGACTTTTTTTTCTTGTTGTCCTTCATATTGTTTTTCTTGTTTATTTTTTTTTCCTCATTGATATTTTATTCATCCAGGTTAGATGGGTCTCTACCTGTCATGATATTCCTGGATGGCACCACGAGTGCTATCTCCTATTGTTCTCTATTTAAAAAGTTGAATATGTTTCTTACGAGCATAGAGTATAAGTATTTTTGTTCCTCCTCACCTATAGGTATACGCAACCAACATGTATTATATATTTTTGCTTTCTACAAACCAATGTGTGCAACAACTACACTAACTCCATATAAACTCCTCTTGGGTTTACTTTGCCTACGACACACCAATAGAAAGACTGATTCAATTCATGTATACTCGACACAATCTGAAATATTTCTATACAGGCAGATTCTTTTCTTATCTGAGGTTCTGCTGATAGTCTACTTTAAATCCAGTCATGGGTCTTAGATTTCTCTCACACAATACTAATGGGTTTAATTCCCCCAACAAACGCAAAAAGGCTTTTCAACAATACAAAAAGCTAGGGGCTGACATTATTCTGCTCCAGGAGACTCACTTTGCATCCTCTAATCACCCCAAATATTTTCATAAAACCTACAATCAGACATATTTTACCACATATAATAACAAAACTAGGGGCGTCGCCATTTTTATTCGCAACTCAATAATCTTTGATATACAGCACGTATTCAAAGATCCTGAGAGTAGATTTATCATACTCAAGGGAACTATCAATAACAGGGAGATCACCATAGCATCTGTTTACGCCCCGAATGATACACACACATCCTTTTTTCTCAATTTTTTTGAGACCCTAGATAGATACCACTCACCCCACATATTGATAGGTGGAGATTTTAATCTGGCTGCTCACCCATTCCTCGATAGGAGTAATGTATCCCCACATACGAAATCATTTTCTAAAACCATTAATCGTTTGATCAATAAAACACAACTACTAGACACATGGAGAGCTCATAACACTGGTATCAGGGCCTATACCCATTATTCACACCCGCACGACTGTTACGCCAGGCTTGACTACCTATTCTCTACCCCCATTCTCCTTGCCAATTCTACACAAGCTCAAATTCATCCCTGCCCATGGTCAGATCATAATATCTGTACTTTCACCACCTCATATATTGGCTTAGCCCCTTCCCCATTCAACTGGCGCCTCAATGACTCTCTTCTAACCAACTCCTCCTGCAAGTCTACTATTTCCTCACACATTGAAAACTATTTCTCAGACAACATCAATGATGAAACCCCACCCACCTCAATATGGGTCGCTCATAAAGCGGTCCTGCGAGGCCATATTATTAGTTTAGCAGCATCAAAAAACAAAGAAAGACAGGCTGACATTAAACGTCTTACCAATGAACTCCACCATCTATACATTAAATTACATCACAACGTTAATCCTATTATCACTCAACAAATACAAGATACACGTAAATCCCTAGATTCACTCCTCTCCTCCAATGTAGAAAAATCGCTTAGATTTTCCAAAGCTAAATATATGCTACATTGTAACTCTCACTCAGCAATGTTCGCAAGAAAACTCAAAGAAGACAGTAACCCCACCCATACATATAAACTTAGAAACAATAAAGGTAACTTAATCTCTCACCCACAAAAAGTAATGGAAATATTCACCTCCTTTTATAGGGACCTTATGTCAGATCCCAACACTCCCCCTGGTTTAGCCGCCAAATCATGGCTCGACAGCCTCAATCTCCCTTCCCTAAAACAAGAAAGCTTAGACTCTCTCAATTCCCCATGTACTGTTGAGGAAGTCACATCTATCATTAAATCTCTTAAATCATCCACAGCGCCTGGCCCTGATGGTTACACCTCCCTGTACTATAAAAAATACGCCCCCCTTCTTGCCCCTCATTTAAAAAACCTATTCAATCACATACTAGAAGGTAACTCCTTCCCAAAGGAAATGCTTTTGGCCAACCTTTCCCTTATCCCCAAACCCAATAAGGACCATTCACTTCCCCAAAATTTTCGTCCAATTTCGGTCCTAAATAATGATCTCAAGATCTTTGGCAGAATCCTGGCAGATAGACTTGCTAGGGTGATTTCCCCATTAGTGCACATAGACCAATCAGGTTTCATCCCCAATAGGCAGATCACAGATAATATCAGGCTTGTTACCAACATTATCCAGGATGCAAATCTTCATGCTCGCCAAACATGTCTCCTTAGCCTTGATATTCACAAGGCGTTCGACAGCGTCAGCTGGACTTACCTAAATTATTTACTACCCATATTTGGAATCTCTGGAGCATTTTTGCAGGGGTTTAACGCTCTTTATAGCTCCCCACAAACACGCATCCGTTTACCTGGTATCAACTCTGAATTCTTCCCCCTGGGCAGAGGAACAAGACAGGGCTGCCCATTATCCCCACTCCTCTTCGCCCTAGCTATGGAGCCACTTGCCCAAGCTATTAGAGCTAACCCAGACATAAAGGGCTATTCTAAAGAGCATCAAGAATATAAAATTAGTCTATATGCCGACGATGCACTGATATATATTACAAATCCCCATACCTCCCTACCCATACTACTTAAAGTGCTAGAACTTTTCCACAAAGTATCCGGACTCAAAATCAATTTAAGCAAGTGCTCCGCTCTACCTATTAACATCCCCCCAGACTCACTTACTCTTCTCCAAACCAATTTCCCCTTCACATGGATTACATCCTCAATCAAATATCTAGGTGTCAACATCACCCCACTACATAATGGCCTCTTTAAGGCCAACTACACCCCCTTGTTCGCACGTATTACCACCCTCCTGAATACCTGGTCCAAATATCATATTTCATTTTTGGGCAAAGTTTGTGCAATTAAAATGAATATACTCCCCAAATTATTATATTATTTTCGTACCATACCAATTAATGTCCCTAAATCTAAACTCGAAGCACTACAGAGAAGCATTAACAAATTCATATGGGCAGACAAAAAACCGAGATATAGCTACGCTTTACAATATAGATCTCATTCCAAGGGGGGTTTGGGTCTTCCCAACTTATGGAAATATTTCCTAGCTGCACGTCTCTCTCAGATTTCCCAATGGTTCTCTCCAACTAAAAATATCCCCTGGATTAGCTTTGAGACCTCATCCATACACCCGTTACACCTCCAGGGAATTCTTTGGTCCAAATATGTTCTCTACCGAGACCTAATTAAACGCAATATTATAGTAGCTCATGCCTTCAAACTCTGGCAAACCTCCAGAGACATTTATTCACTGGCTTCAGAAGACTCTCCACTCACATCATTCTTAGGTGACCCTAGATTACCCCTTGCATACACAAACAGTCATCTGTTTTCCGCCTGGATTGATAGGGGACTAACATCTCTGGGTTCGCTGCAGTCTAAATGGTCCTTTAGATCATTTGATTCCTTCCAAAATGTCTATAACTTCCCCTCTTCAGAATCTGAAAGATATCTGCTGATCAAATCCTTTTTTCTCTCGCACTTCTCACTTTCCACAAATCCTAATATCACGATATTCGAGAGAATATGTAAATCTACATCTAGAGATAGAGGCATGATCTCTAAACTCTATAATTCCCTTAATGACTTCTCTGCCCCAGAAAAATCACATCCCATGATCCAATGGGAAACAGAATTAGATTTCACCCTATCGCCTGACACTTGGCACTCCATGTCGGAAAACCTCCGTAAAAGCAATAAAGCGATATCCTTTAGAGAGACACCCACAAAGCTATTTACAAGGTGGTATCTTACACCATCCAAAATCCATACCTTCTACCCTACAGTATCCCCTAACTGCTTCAGGGGCTGCCAAACTGACGGTACTTTACTCCACACATTCTGGAGCTGCCCACGTCTCTCACATATATGGCTGGAAGCAGCTCACAGAATTGAAACCTCTTCCAAACACAAGATTGCCCTCACGCCACAAATCTGCCTCCTATATGGTAATGCCCCAAACATCCCACTCCCATGTACCAGACTTCTCCACTCACTTTGTAGCTCTGTACAATGGATGATAGCTCTTAACTGGAGGTCCGAGGAATTAGTATGGTCACAGGTTCTTGATAGAATGGAGCTATTAAAGCTTTCAGAGAGAATTTTTCATACAATTAACGATAGCCTTCACATCTTTGAAGACAAGTGGTCTTACTGGTAATTCTCGGTGGTTGCTTCCAATATTGTGATATACCCTCAATTTCTAAAATAATGTTATCATATTCACTATGAATGTACTCAGGAATATTCAACGCAAGATTGTTCACATGTTGCTTTAATATTTGTATACCTCCAAAAAATTTTTGTACTTTATATTTTTACCTATGCTTGTACTACAATATGCTACTCAATAAACTTTTGTAAACAAAAAAATAAAGTGGAACTCTGTCTGTGTTATTTGTAATTGCCACAGCTCCCATTTAATTAAGACTTGGTGCGTAATCAAAACTTCCCCCACTTGATCCCAAATTTTTAGTCTAGTCATCCTTTATTTGACCCCATTCCAGCAACCCCTCGATTCTTATATTTACCTGTTCTCACTCCCAGGGCCGGTGCTACCACTAGGCAGCTGCCTAGGGCGCCTTGCTGCCTAGGGCGAGCAGCCACTGATGTTTCTACTATCTTCTCTCTGCAGCAAGCAACTAATTCTCAGCATCAGCAGGCAGCTTCCGCTCCGTTCGCACATAGTGTCAAAGGCGCAGCGGCGGTGGAGAACTGTCTGTGTTCTGACTCCTGAATCAATGGAAACAAGCAAACATCAATTGGTGGGCACTGGTAGGCCTTACTTGATGGGCGCTGTTGAGGCTGCATTTGATGGGTGCTGTTGAGGCTGCATTTGATGGGCGCTGGTAGGCTGCATTTGATGCGTGCTGGTAAGCCTGCATTGATGGGCGCTTCATTAAAAAGGTGGGGTTTACATGGGCAGGAAAAATGGGGTGCATAACATAACATAACATCCCTTTTTTCACTTTATTTTTGTTTTAATTTGTTTCATCACTCTGAGACCTACAGTATACTCAGCGACCACTATTAGGTACACCTTGTTAGTACCGTGTTGGACTCCCTTTTTATTATTATTATACAGGATTTATATAGCGCCAACAGTTTGCAAAGTGCTTTACAACATGAGGGCAGACAGTACAGTTACAATATAATTTAATACAGGAGGAATCAGAGGGCCCTGCTTGTTATAGCTTACAATTTTGCCTTCAGAACTGCCTTAATTCTTCGTGGCATAGATTCAACAAGGTGTTAGAAACATTCCTCAGATTTTTTTTCCATATTGACATGATAGCATCATGCAGTTGCTGCAGATTTGTCAGCTGCACATCCACATCCCAAAAGGTGCTTTATTGGATTGAGATCTGGTGACTGTGGAGGCCATTGGAGTACAGTGAACCCATTGACATGTTTAGGAAACCAGTGGTGAGATGATTTGAGCTTTGTGACATGGTGCATTATCCTGCTGGAAGTAACCATCAGAATATGGGCATCTTCTGATAACTAAGAGCATCAGGTGTGGACTTTTCAGAAAGTCAGCTTGGCTGAATGAAGAATATGATGTGACATCCCAACAGTGAACTACCTCTCCATAACTGGGATTCTTACACAAGTTGGGCTGGGTAGCTAGTGCAGCAGCAGTTATATGGCTCCCAGGTAACTGCATGGAATAGATCTTGGTGGAGTGAGAACAAGCCAATTAGGCTCATCAACGTGTACCACTCCCCAGATAAGAATGCGTAGCTGGAACTTTTCCAGACCCTGCGGACCCAACTCGTCACCACCAGAACAGTAGTGATTGGCTGTGATTTTAACTGTCCGATAGAGAAAGATGGGCGCAGCTCCAGGATGTACGCAAAACTTGATGCTACTTCTAGGCTGCTCAAGGAGATGATCTCTGAGGCTTCCTTGCAGGACGCTGTGGGATCAATAGGGAAAGGTACCGTGAACTATTCATTGTGCCGACCCAACGAATCTGTGTGTTCCAGGATCGACTTTGTGCTCACTTCAAAAACAGTCAAGCATCGTGAGTTCCACATGATACCCTGCTTTTTCTCTGACCACAGGGCTATTCACTTTCAGGGTGACCTGGGCGAGGGCTTTGCTCGAGGACCGGGTTCCTGGAAGCTGAATAGTACCCTGCTGGAAAATGAGGAATTAATGGGGGAACTCCGAGAGCCCTATGCCACCTGGACAGAGGAAAAGAGATTCTTCGGTAGGATAAGTGATTGGTGGGAGTTTGTGAAAGTTAAGCTGCGCAGCTTCTTTCAGGCAAGGGGACGCAACAAGTGTGTGCCAGGAAGAAGGAACTCAGGAGACTGCAACGTCAGTTGCAGTCCCTTCATCACTGCGGCTGGGACGTTAGGCAGGACCTGGAGGACACCAAGAAGAGCCTGAAAGGGTACTTCAAGGAAGAATCCAGGCAAATTGTCATCCGTGCCAAGGTGGAGAATCTTGAGAAAGGTGAGAAATGTAACTTTCCTTTTCAGGAAACTTCACTCAGGACACACACCCTTGGCAGAACTGCGTGACGAGACCGGAACACTCCAGAAGGGGAAGGAGGCTGTGATGCAAGTAGTCAGCGACTACTACTACACCAACCTCTACTCCCAGAAAGAAACATACATGAATGCGGCCGACAGGTTCCTGTCGGGTATCTCTATGTCACAAACTACGGATTAACGAGATTGAACCACAACTGCAGTTAGCGAAAGATTTCAATGCACCTCTCTATGTTATGTGAAATTTCAGTATTGGACCCCAGGCGTCACTCCAATCAGAGAAAAGGAGTTTGGGGGTTCACTACATCATCTCTCTCACATATAGGAATGCGTTGAGCTACTAAGGGTGGAGGTATTACAACATGCCTCCAACCCCTAGCGTTGAAAGATTACGATAAACGTGAATGAGCACAACTGCATTAAAGATTCCAATGCACTTCTCTATGCAAGTGATTATCAGTACCGGACCCCAGGCGTCACTCCAATAAACGAACAGGAGTTCATGGGTTCTCTACATCATATCACTTTACACCTTAGCATGAAAAATTTAGAGCGAACATGTTCAATATTTTAGGGCGGAAGCCCGTATACATTTAAAAACACATGTCAAGCACGTAGCATATGAGAATACTGTATGCAACTAGCATTTGCGTGGGAGAGGCAAGTATAGCTCAGTTGGTATGAGAATGTATGTCCCTTTAAGATATTGCAGATCTGTCAGCTGAAGGCATACTAAGTAAACTCAAGCAGCAAGATACTTTTAATAATACCAGAACCAAATACAGCACTTTGTAAAAGGTATATAAGAATTGAGTAATTCTAGAACAGTAATAGTACTTATCCGTTTGCAGGGATGAGTGTTTTCCAGTAAGCTAGTAACAGCCTTGGGATTCCGTAGTGTAGGGTCTGCTGGAGAAAGATATCTTAGGATGTCCCAATCAAGTGTTGTGGGAAAGGTAGTGTGGATATGAATAGTGGATCCGTTAGGGATTGCATAGATTCAGCCTGCCGTGATGTCCAGGTTGAGGGGATAGTGCCTGTAATTTGTCTGTGGCATGGTCTGGCTACGACCGACAATAATAGAACGCTGTTGAATGTGGACTGGTACCATTTATAGGCAGCATACAGGTGCATGTGGAAAGAAGGTGATGATATGACGCACTTCCGCATTCCACGCTGCAACACGGACGGCGCGGGCAGGTGACGTCAATGCATGGTCAGCGTATACGTTCCAGCGTGGAACACAATATGGTGACAGGCACCATTTACACTCTAACCCAATTGATCATTAACACTTTCAGAGTTTGTGGCGATGCTTCTGTATTGTTGTAATATTCTTTCTTTCAACAAAAACTATTGAAATATAACCCAATTGATCCTGCAGGTTCATCGGCCGTCCACGCTTCCTTGGCATTGGAGGAGCTTCACTCTGCCGCTAAATCCTTTAGGCGGGGCTGGACCCCGGGCTGCAATGGTCTCCCAGTAGAGCTCTATGTAGCGCTGTGGGATTTCGTGGGCCCGAACCTGCTAGAGATGTATGAGTAGATGGTGGTGGAGGGCAGAATGCCTCAGTCGCTGAGGGAGCGGATGATCACGATTTTGTATAAGCGGAAGGGGGAGAGATTGGATCTAAAAAATTGGCATCTCTCTTTTGAACATGACTACAAAATCCTCGCCAAGGTTTTGGCCAACAGGCTGAAGTCTGTCATCGGACAGATCATCCACCCAGATCAGACTTGTGGCATTCCTGGTCGGGGGTTGCAGACAGCCATGCGCTTTGACCGTGTCTCCCATGAGTTTATGTGCAGAACTCTCCTCAGGTTGGGTCTTGGGGAGATGTTTTGTTCATATGTGAATGTAATGTATAAGGACATTTGTAGTTTGGTGTTGGTAAATGGCTGGAAAACTAACCCCTTCCCAATCCTCTCTGTGGTCAGACAAGGCTGCCCTCTCTGACCTCTGCTTTTTTTTTTCTGTATAGAGCGCTTCGCCCAAAGCATCAGACAGAACCCAGAGATCAGAGGGATCACCGCACCAGGGCCGGACAGACGGAGGGTCAAGTGCTTACTCTCCATGGACGATGTGATGGTGTTCTGTGCCAATCGGCGCTCCATCTACACACTCGTCCAGACCTGTGAGGACTTCTGCAAAGCTTCAGGGGCAAAGGTCAACTGCGGGAAGTCAGAAGTCCTGCTCTTTGGAAAGTAGTTTCTGTCTTCTTCTGCACCCATTCCTTTCAGCATCAAAGCGGACTTCATCAAAATCCTTGTAGTCTGGTTTGAAGCTGAGGGTGCAGCTCTGAAGTCCTGGGAGGAGAGACTGGCCAAGATGCGACAAAAAATTGAACTTTGGAGCCTCAAAGAGCTCACCATCGAAGGTAAAACACTGGTACTCTGCAACGAGATTCTCCGTGTGTTGCAGTACCTCTCCCAGGCCTGACCCCCCCACTGGGTAAACGCCTGCAAGGTCATCACCAGGGCAGTGTTTTACTTCATCTGGAGCTCCAAAATGGACAGAGAGAAGTGGGTGGTTTTGTTCAAGGAACCTCTCAAGGGCGGTAAGGGCACGCCTGACATCGCCACTCTACTGAGGGTGTTCTTTGCTTGTAACTGCCTCCGCAGGACTTTGGTTGACAGAACTGTGGACTCTGGCAGTAACTCCATGTCCCGTTTTTTCCTCCTGCCTCTTTGAAGATCCTTGGGATTGGACAGTTCCATCCACGACAACTGGGACACTCCTTGGTATTACTTGGATACTTTTACGTTTATTAAGGAGCTGGGGCTGCATGGAGTTAAGCCCGACTTGTGGAAGCCAAAAACTATCCACAAGTTGATTGGAGCATCGGACATTGTTGAGACTGTACCAGGCCTCCCTTCAGCCACTTGCAAAGTGGTCTGGAGAAATGTTTCTTCAAGGAGACTCACAGACATGCACAAAGATCTGGCATGGATGGCAATCCAAGGGGGGTTGCCGATCAGGACATTCATGCATGCCAGAAACCTATGCAGATACAGGCACTGCCCTTTTTGTATCATCCAGGAGGAAACAGCTTTGCACATTTTCTGGGAATGCCCTTTTGCACAGGGCCTTAAAACCTGAACTTAAAGACTTTGTGCCAGACTGCTATCACACACTTCGGTGTGTTGAACAAACTCTTTTGTGGAACTCATTCACAGGAGGACATTGACAGCGCCTGGTGTGTGCTGTGTTGCTTTAAGGACGCTTTATGGTGCGCCAGAAAGCGCCTCATCCACCAACGGGAGAGGATGTCCATCGAGGACTGTCACAGACTGGTTCACAGTCTGCTCAGAGACCATAAATTGATGGACTTTAAGGAGGTCTGAAGATTTCCCGTTCCCCCTGTGTATCCTTTGGGCAGTTCAATAAAGCTCCGGGCCTGTGAACTCTTTTTCGACCTTCGACCCTCCCCTACATCACACCCATTGTCCGTTGAAATGCAATTTGACAGAAACAGTATATGCCTTGCTATATTAGTGACATGTTTTTTTTAGGTAATGCGGCGTCATGCATGACATGAGGTTTCAGGGTATTAGTACTCTGCACAACACGTTAGCCATCATACCGCAGGATGAATGTAATTTTTTTATTTGTACGCTTGGAACTGAATTGTCATGTAGTGTATTGATGCGCTGTTTTGCAGTACAGAGTGGAATGTACCCAGTATTTGTTTTTTGTATATTTTTATGCAAAATAAAATATACATTTCCAATCAAAAAAGAACAGGTAAATATAAGAATCAAAGGGTTGCTGAAAAGGGGTCAAATAAAGGGATGGACATGGTCAGCAACAATACTCAGGTAGGCTGTGGCATTTAAACAATGTTTAATTGGGACTAAGGGGCCCAAAGTGTGACAAGAAAATATTTTCCCCACACCATTACACCACCACCAGCAGCCTGAACCGTTGACACAAAGCAGGATGGATCCATGCTTTCATGTTGTTTACACCCAATTCTGACCCTACCATCTGAATTGTGCAGCTGAAATTGAGACTCATTAGACCAGGCAACGATTTTCCAATCTCCTATTTTAGTGAGCCTGTGTGAATTGTAGCCTCAGTTTCCTGTTCTTAGCTGACAGGTTTGGCACCCAGTGTGGTCTTCTGCTGCTGCAGCCCATCTGCTTCAAGGTTCGATGTGTTGTGCATTCAGAGATGAGATTCTGCATACCTTGGTTGTAACAAGTGGTTATTTGAGTTATTTGTTGCCTTTCTATCATCTCAAACCAGTCTGCCCATTTTCCACTGACCTGACTGAACAAGGCATTTTCATTCACAGAACGGCCGCTCACTGGATACATTTTCTTTTTCAGACTATTCACTGTAAACCTTAGAGATGGTTGTGCATGAATGTCTCAGTAAATCAGCAGTTTTTTAAAAACTTAGACCAGCTCCTCTGGCACCAACAACTATGCAACATTCAAAGTCACTTAAATCCCTTTTCTTCCCCATTCTGATGCTTGGTTTGAAGTTAAGAAAGTTGTCTTCACCACATCTAGAAGGCTAAATGCATTGATTTGCTGCCATTTGATTGGCTGAATAGCAATTTGTGTTGCCAAGTAGTTGAACAGGTGTACCTAATAAAGTGGTCGATGAGTGTATATCAATGGCATTTCTTACCTATACAGAAATATTAATAGTTACTCATGAATTATAACCCTAATAAGCCATATTAATAGATGCATGTATATATTTCCATCTTGTATATGATTTGCTTCATATTATTGCATTATATATTTTTTTTTTTCTTTATTTATCACCTTATATTTACTAGGTTTCCATATTTGTTAAAAAGCCACTATATTCTTGAAAAGGGATGCATAATAGGCAGTGTCTTCATATAAATGAATAGAGATGACTTTAGACATGCTCAAAAGAAAGGCCTGGCCAGACACCTGTAAGGCCTCGTACACATGACTGAACATGTCCGTGGAAACTGGTCCGCGGACATGTTCGGTCGTGTGTAGGGCCGCCCGGACAATTTTCCAGCCTAGCGGACAAAAGTTTCTTAGCATACTAAGAAACTTGTCCGCTGAAAGCCTGTCCGTCGGACATGTCCGATGGTCAGTACGACTCATCGGATATGTCCGCTGGCCCGAGAACCCGCGCATGGCGTCGAAGTGATTCGACGCATGCGTGGAAGCATTGAACTTCCGGGTTTGCGGACGTGGCGGCGTCAACGTCACCGCGCTGTCTGTCCGTGGGGATTTTGGTTTGATGGTGTGTACAACCATCAGACCAAAATCTCCGAGCGGACATGTCCGATGAAAACGGTCCGCGGACAGTTTTCATCGGACATGTTCGCTCGTCTGTACAAGGCCTAACAGTGCTTGCGCAGCTTCCACTGGGCCATACCATGAAGATTTTAGAGATGTGAGGACTAGAGATGAGCCGAACACCCCCCTGTTCAGTTCGCACCAGATCCTTCGAACGGACCGAACGTTCGCGCAAACTTTTAGAACCCCATAGACGTCTATGGCACTCGAACGTTCGAATTCAAAAGTGCTAATTTTAAAGGCTAATATGCAAGTTATTGTCGTAAAACAGGTTTAAATATTGTACCTGCTGGGTGTTACTATAAGAAAAATGTCATTTAAAACTGCTTGCGGCTTTAATGTAATGTCTGCAATATGGATGAAAATAATTGAGAAAAATAGCATGGGTTTCCCCGCCCCCCAGGTCATTACAAGCCCCTTTGGCCCTATATACTTTGAACAGTAGTATACAGGCGGTGCAAACAAGACAGGGACTGTAGGTTTGTTGTTAAGTAAAATCTGTTTGTAATTTTGAACTGGTACTTTTTTAAAGTGTAGCTCCAGCCAAAAAAATCAATTTTTTTAGCTTTTTGGAAAACATAGAGAGGGGTTATCACCCCTGTAACATTTGTTTTGCTGTCTGTGCGCATCTGTTCAGAAGATTGCACCTCACTTTCTGTTCCAATGACAAATGATTTTTTGAAAATTTGGGTTTTTTGGTGCCCCTCGGCCTCCTGACTGTGTTTTAAAGGTTCAACTTCACATCTATGCGATGCATCAGAGTATGTGCCTTGCTGCAGAACAGCCTATTAATTTGAGAATGAACTGCCTGCCACCCCTCAATAGCACCAAAGTGCATGGGCCTTTTTTTTAATTTCATTTCTTAATGCCGCTGCACCAAAATACATGGTGCTTTTGTTAGCATGCATTTTTATTTTTGTGATTTGTTTTTTTATTTACACACATTATATATATATATATATATATATATATATATACATACATACATACACACAACACCTGGGATGCATATATATCCTCTACACACTGTGGCCCGGATTCAGAAACGAGATACTCCGGCGTATCTCCGGATACGCCATCATATCTCTGAGTGCGGGCCGTCGTATCTATGCGACTGATTCAGAGGATCAGTTATGCATAGATTTCCCTAAGATCCGACCGGTGTAAGTGTCTTACACCGTCGTATCTTAGGCTGCATATTTCCGCTGGCCGCTAGGTGGCGCTTCCATATAGTTACGCAAGGAATATGCTAATTAGGTATTTACGCCGATTCAGAAACGTACGTCCGGCGCATTTTTTTACGTCGTTTACGTTAGGCTTTTTCCGGCATAAAGTTACCCCTGCTATATGAGGCGTAACTAATGTTAAGTATGGACGTCGTTCCCGCGCCAAGTTTTGAAAATTTTAAGCCGTAAGCAAAGACGACTTGAGGCGTAATTTCGAGCATGCGCACTGGGATTTTTTCACGAACGCCGCATGCGCCGTTCGTAAAATATGTCATATATATGAGGGGTCACAGTGAATTAACATAAAACACACCCACATCATCCCCATTTGAATTAGGCGGGCTTACGCCGCCACACATACGTTACGCCGCCGTATCTAAGGGCGCAAGTTCTTTCTGCATACGGAACTTGCGCCCTAAGTTACGGCGGCGTACCGTATCTGACATACGTTACGCCGACAGATACTGCAACGTATCTGAATCCGGCCCTGTAACTCTAACTGACTAGCCTGCCTGCTCTATCTAACTCCAAAAAATTACACACTCTCTCTCTCTGTAAACCACCAACACACTACACAAGGCCGACTTCCAGGCAGCATTATATAGTGTGGGGTGTGTACTAAACCCCCTGAGCCATAATTGGCCAAAGCCACACTGGCTTTGGCCAATTATGGCTCTCCTTTTTTGCGCGCTGTGATTGGCCAAGCATGGGGGTCATAGTGCATGCTTGGCCAATCATCAGCCAGCAATGCACTGCGATGCCACAGTGAATTATGGGCCGTGACACGCTGCTTTAATTTGGCGTGAACGGCCCAAAACGTTCGCAATTCGACGAACGATCGAACATACAATGTTCAAGTCGAACGTGAGCTTGACTCGAATACGAAGCTCATCCCTAGTGAGGACAGGTGAAACTTGGGGAGTGATGGGGAAAAAAGGGAACCTTTATAGGGCAACTGTATAAAAGTACACTCATCCTTAAAAAATGCTTGGGGTAGTGTTTTGTTTTTTTGTCATAAGAGCAATATGTGGTCTGACCTCTTTATAAAAAATGATAGTTGACTGGCTTTTATGTTGTCCCATTGGCTATAATGCATTAAGTCACTTTCTCAGAACAAGTATGGAGAAGACCAACGTATCAATAAGTTAAAGTAATCGTGCAAAAGGTTCAGCATAATAGCCAGGCACAGCGCCACTGGCTATAGTAACCAATCACAATCAGAAGCCAAAACTGATGTGGGCAGCTCCAAGGAGCAAGCAAAATCAGTGATCCAGTGTTTAGACCCACCAAAAGCTGTAGCTGTGCTCAGGTCAAATTACTATACCTTAACTCCTTATGTGTGTACCTACAGTGGGAAGAACAAGTATTTGATACACTGACGATTTTGCAGGTTTTCCAACTTACAAAGCATGTAGAGTTCTGTAGTTTTTTATAATAGGTATCATGAGAGACGGAATCAAAAACAAAAATCCAGAAAAATCACATTGTATGATTTTTAAGTAATTCATTTGCATGACATAAGTATTTGATACAGGAAAGCAGAACCTAATATTTGGTACAGAAACCTTTGTTTGCAATTACAGAGATCATAATGTTCCTGTAGTTCTTGACCAGGTTTGCACACACTGCAGCAGGGATTTTGGCCCACTCCTCCATACAGAGCTTTTCCAGATCAGTCAGGTTTCGGGGCTGTCGCTGAGAAACACGGAGTTTGAGCTCCCTCCAAAGATTTTCTATAGGGTTCAGGTCTGGAGACTGGCTAGGCCACGCCAGGACCTTGAGATGCTTCTTACAGAGCCACTCCTTAGTTGCCCTGGCTGTGTATTTCAGGTCATGGTCATGCTGGAAGACCCAGCCACGACCCATCTTGAATGCTCTTACTGAGGGAAGGAGTTTGTTGGGCAAGATCTCATGATACATAGCCCCATCCATCCTCCCCTCAATATGGTGCAGGCGTTCTGTCTCCTTTGCAGAAAAGCATCCCCAAAGAATGATGTTTCCACCTCCACGGTTGGGATGGTGTTCTTGGGGTTGTACTCATCCTTCTTCTTCCTCTAAACATGGCGAGTGGAGTTTAGACCAAAAAGATCTATTTTTGTTTAATCAGACCACATAACCTTCTCCCATTCCTCCTCTGGATCATCCAGATGGTCATTGGCAAACTTTAGACGGGCCTGGACATGTGCTGGCTTGAGCAGGGGGACCTTGCGTGGGCTTCAGGATTTTAATCCATGACGGCATAGTGTGTTACTAATGGTTTTCTTTGAGACTGTAGTTCCAGCTCTCTTCAGGTAATTGACAATGTCCTGCCGTGTAGTTCTGGGCTGATCACTCACCTTCCTCATGATTATTGATGCCCCCACGAGGTGTGATCTTGCATTGAGCCCCAGACCGAGGGAGATTGATCATCATCTTGAACTTCTTCCATTTTCTAATAATTGCACCAACAGTTGTTGCCTTCTCACCAAGATGCTTGCCTATTGTCCTGTAGCCCATCCCAGCCTTGTGCAGGGCTACAATTTTATACTTGATGTCCTTACACAGCTTTCTGGTCTTGGCAATTGTGGAGAGGTTGGAGTCTGATTGAGTGTGTGGACAGGTGTCTTTTATACAGGTAATGAGTTCAAACAGGTGCAGTTAATACAGGTAATGAGTGGAGAACAGGAGGGCTTCTTAAGACCCATTTCACACTGGGGTGTTTTTCAGGCGCGTTAGCGTTACAAAAAGTGCCTGTAAAGCGCCTGAAAGAAGCTGCATCTGCAATCCCAATGTGAAAGCCTGGGTGCTTTCACACTAAAGCACCTGAGAAACGCCCCAGTGTGAAAGGGGTCTTAGCATTAAAAAAAAGCGCCTGAAAGAAGCTGCATCTGCAATCTCAATGTGAAAGCCTGAGTGTTTTCACACTAAGTCGCTGCGCTGGCAGGGAGTCAAAAAAAGTCCTGCATGCAGCTTCTTTGCAGTGCTTTAGGAGCGTTGAATACACCGCTCCTAAATCCCCCTTCCCATTGAGGGAGCTTTTTTTAATGCCAAAGCGGCTGAAAAATGCCCCAGCGTGAAAGGGGTCTTAGCGGCGCTTTACCAACGTTTTTTGGGAGCTGGCAGTGTAAAAGGGCTTTGAAAGCACTCAGGCTTTCACATTGGGATTGCAAATGAGGCTTCTTTCAGGTGCTTTACAGGCTTTTTTTTTTAAATGCCAAAGTGCCTGAAAAACGCCCAGTGTGAAAGGGGTCTAAAGGAAAAAAATAACAGGTCTATGAGAGCCGGAATTCTTACTGGTTGATATGTGATCAAATACTTATGTCATGTAATTAAATGCAAATTAATTATTTAAAAATCATACAATGTGATTTTCTGAATTTTTGTTTTACATTCCATCTCTCACAGTTGAAGAGTACCTATGATAAAGATTAAAGACCTTTACCTACCTTTGTAAGTAGGAAAACCTGCAAAATTGGCAGTGTATCAAATACTTGTTCTCCCCACTGTAGGCAGCTAAACTCTTCATGATTTTCTGTCATACTCCTGTGTGCATGGAAGAGGCTGCCATAAGCTTTGAGAAGAAGTGGTGCTGGAATTGGGTGAAGACACACTTGCCTATGTTTTTGCTGCCTCAAGTTCAGGCCATTCAGAATATATGCATTTCAGCAACTACAGAAGTATAAGCTACATTTTCCCTGCTTAATAAAAAGTAGGGCTGAGGAAATTAAAGATTAATTCCTCGATTAATCTTAATTTTTTTTTGATCGATCAAAATTCTGTCGGACAGCCTGGACAGTGAGACTTACCCTGCTGGATGCGAGCAAACTACACCCGTTGGATTGAGGTACCTTTGCATCTGTGGAGCAGGAAGATGCATCAGGCTCCATCAGGGGAATGGGGCAAAAATAACCATCGTTTTCCTGTCCTAAGCAGTTTTGTGCAGATGTATCGGCAACATCTGTTCCGTGCGAAAGACTGTTCAGTTCTAGGGTATATTGTCAATAAAATGTGATCATGTCTGCTTCCAGAAAATGTAAACACTCTGGTATATCTGTGTGACTGGCAAAAGTGATGCCTACTTGCCTACTATTAGTTAAACTAACTTTCTACGTTTTTCTTAAAGTTTTAATAAGAAAAAAATTACTTACGTCAGTGCTAAAGTTTGAATTTTTAAACGTATTTGTGTGAACTGTGAAGTTAAGTCATGGATTGTAGAAACTAACTAGTGTCGGTTGATTGTATATAGTGTATACCACATTTACCACTGACTAATTCAGAGTTGCAATGCAAGGAGATCAGTTAAAAGTTGGATCTGTATGTGCGTTATAATTAATCGAAATTAGTCGATTAAAAAAAAAAAAATCGATTAATCGAACACGAAAATTTCAATCAGTAACAGCCCTAATAAAAAGCTTTGAAGAAACACCCTCCTGACAACTACCGTATTTATCGGCGTATATCGCGCACTTTTTTGCCCTGAAAATCAGGGCAAAATCGTGGGTGCGCGATATACGCCGATACCCGCGCCGAGTTTTGAATACTGCGCTGACATATACCGAGCGCAGTTCACTCGGGTATAGTCGGCCAGTTTCGGCTTCTTCCGCGGTCACATCCTGGACGTACAGGACGTGAGCGCGACAGTTGCCGAGCCTGCCCGAGTGTACTGCGCTCGGTATATGCTGGCGCAGTATTCAAAACTCGGCGCGGGAAACGAGCGGGTAGGACGCCGGACCCGACGAAGAGGACACCCGAAGCCGCAGACGGACGCCGGATTCGCCGATGGACGCCGCGCAAGACACCAAAACTGTAAGTACAAAAAACTATTTTTTTCCACAGGAATGGGGGCAACTTTAGGGGTGCGCGCTATACGCGGGAGCGCGCTATACCCCGATAAATACGGTACATCTGTGCAGACATGTGGTCATCATATGATCATTTCCTTCTTCATGCTGCTCTCTGGAAGAATGGCTTGTGCACTGAACATCCAAATCAAAAGATTTGCCCATTTGCAAGTATGGGTATAAGTTTTGCCCCCCTGCTCCTGAACACAATAGTACAAATTGCAGTATGATTTTCCTGTGTTTTTTTATGATGTTCCATATATATATATATATAGCACAAAAATATTAGCAAACACTCTTTGCCAGAATATAATGATTCAGAATATATATATTTTTTTATCAGCAATTTAAATCTATAAATAAAGCTACATCATCTTTTGCTCCCTAAGTTTTCAAGCAGTGTCATCTACTTAAAGCGGAGGTTCACCCGTACAATATACTTTTTCCCCTTAGATTCCTGCTCGTTTTGTCTAGGGGAATCGGCTAGTTGTTTTAAAATATGAGCTGTACTTACGGTTTACGAGATGCATCCTCTCCGTCGCTTCCGGGTATGGGCTGCGGGACTGGGCGTTCCTATTTTGATTGACAGTCTTCCGACGGTTGCATCCATCGCGTCACGATTTTCCGAAAGAAGCTGAACGTCGGTGCGCAGGCGCAGTATAGAGCCGCACTGACGTTCGGCTTCTTTCGGCTACTAGTGACGCGATGGATGCGACCGTCGGAAGCCTCTCGGAAGACTGTCAATCAAGAAGGAACGCCCATTCCCGAAGACCCATACCCGGAAGCCGACGGAGAAGATGCATCTCGAAAACGGTAAGTACAGCTCATATTTTAAAACAACTAGCCGATTCCCCTAGACAAAACGAGCATTAATCTAAGGGGATTGTTTGAAAAAAAAGTTTAATGGGTGAACTCCCGCTTTAAAGTCTAACCAAACAATTTATTTTCTGTTGGATAGAGAAGGATTAGAGTCTCTGTAGATTTCTATTGCTAGAAAAAGAAATATAAAAAAAGTTTCTTTAAATGTATCACTAGCCCAGGTTACTAAAACATATTTTATTCAAGGGTCTAAAAGGTTACCAGGGGTATATGGGAACCTTGATGACGTGAGACATTGGACTGCTTTCTGGCATTTGACCATATCAGTTTGAAAGTTCTTTGCATTCATTATACGCTGATACAATTAGTCACTATTATTGATTGTGTGAATGGATGATTATTACACCCAGAAACATTACTATATCGCATTACACCCACTAGTTGAGATGGATAATGCTATTGTTTCAATTTCAAAATCTGCCATACATGACATTTTTGATGCGGTGAGACCTACTGTACAAAGTGTATTCACCAGGATCTATAATATCATTATACCACTAAACAATTATATTCAGTCTAAAGCAAAGTTGCAGCTCAATGTGTGCTTTGTAAAGAACCTATTTTCAAGAGAGCTTTTGCTAGCATAGATTGCACAGATGATGCAAACCATGACCCTGCATGGCACGATTATCTTGACTAAGGCCAAGTTCACACTATATCGGTTTCACCCGCGGCTGCGTTTGTGTGGGCACAGCAGCCCGATTATTTAAATGTGCTGCTGTACCTATGGAAAATGCAGGCAAAAGGTCCCTGCACCTTTTTCAAAATTGTGCTATGCGGTTTCGAGCACAGGAAAACGCAATGCAGTTTCCAGGGCATGAGGGTGCCATTAGGAATTAATAGACCCCCATGTGTCTGCTAACAATAGCTTTTTTTTGATGCAGGTGTGGGAATGCATGTTATTTATATGCAGTCCCACACCCACTTAGATGTTAACCTAGCCTTATGCCGCGTACACACACGATCATTTTTCGGGTTGTAAAAAAACAAAGTTTTTTAAAAATGTAATTTAAAACGATTGTGTGTGGGCTTCATTGCATTTTTCGGGTTCTGAAAAGCGTCAATTTTTTTTTCCGAACATGCTCTATTTTTTCACGACGTTTTAAACTATGTCGTTTTTCAGGTTGTAAAAAATGATTGTGTGTGGGCTTTAAAGACGTGAAAAACCTGTGCATGCTCAGAAGCAAGTTATGAGATGGGAGTGCTCGTTTTGGTAAAACTAGTGTTCGTAATGGAGTAAGTAACGCTGTAACAGACTGAAAAGCGCGAATCGCCTTTTACTAACACTAAATCAGCAAAAGCAGCCCAAAGGGTGGCGCCATTCGCATGGAACTTCCTCTTTATAGTGCCGTCATAGGTGTTGTACGTCACCGCGCTTTGCTAGAGCCTTTTTTTTTCACGATCGTGTGTGGGCAACGTCGTATTAGTGATGAAGTTGAAAAAAAAATTGTTTTTTCTAGAGCCTGAAAAAAAATGTTTTTTACAACTCGAAAAATGATCGTGTGTATGCGGCATTAGTGTTTGCTTTGTATTTCAGCCCTTAATTTGTTTCATCTGGATTCATCAAATGGAATAGTATATTTAATACTGTAGAGGTTCTTGCTGCATTTTCTATGCAATTGTACAAACTTATATGCAAAAATTCTTCTAAAGAGCCAGTGTTATCAATTCGTTATGTGACTTTCATCAACTTGTTTTCTAAAGAATGGTCAGTTACATGTTGATGAAACAGAAGATCATTTTGTGCTTCAAAAATGTAATTTTGCCACAAATTTCTTTGCTTCTTTTGAAATATTTGGCTTCATACTACAGTATGTAAGCCAACTGAAGAGAAATTCTTGAGGAGGACGAATCCATTTATTAAATCAAATGTTATCAAGTACATTTTTGATAGATAATTTGGTTAAAGCGGTGGTTCACCCATAAAAACGAATTCCCCCTATTACACTGCCCCCCCGCATTACAATACGAATATGCCATTAATTTTTTTTTGGCTGCTGTACATACCTGGGTACAGCTATTCACCCGTGTCCTCCGGGTTGCGAGTCCCGCGGGAGTGGGCGTTCCTACCATGGCGATGATTGACGTTTTGACTAAAAAACGAGCTCCCCCCCGTCGCGTAAGCAGCGTCACGATTGGCGGAAGGAGCCGAACGGCGAGTCGGCGCTATACTGCGCATCGCAGTTCGGCTCCTTTCGCCAGTCGTGACGCGGCTTACGCGACGGGGGGGAGCTAATTTTTTAGTCAAAATGTCAATCACCGCCATGGTAGGAACGCCCACTCCCGCGGGACTCGCAACCCGGAGGACACGGGTGAATAGCTGTACCCAGGTATGTACAGCAGCCAAAAAAAAAATTTATGGCATATTCGTATTGTAATGCGGGGGGGCAGTGTAATAGGGGGAAGTCGTTTTTATGGGTGAACCACTGCTTTAAAGAATTATTGGCTTAAAAGAGAAGTATGTTTTTTTTGTTCTATTCATACTTACCTCGTGGATGAAGCATCAGGCTGATGCTCCATCTGTTCCCTGGCGTCTCTGCACTGAAAACCGAGCCACCGAACACCGCTGATGGCTCGGTTCTCACTCCTCCTCGAGCAGAGTGATGCTGACTGTCAGTCAGCATCACTTCTGCTCTACTTCTCAGCGCTCATTAGAGTGCTGAGCAGTGAAGGGTAGGGATGAGCTTCGGCGTGTTCACACACTCCATGTGCAGAGCCAGCCAGGAAGTCGGCACAGCGCTGCGCTAATCACAGGCAGGGAGACATTGTCCCGATGCTCGGCTGCAGAGAAATGTCTCACTGCTTGTGATTAGCGCAGCGCCGTGCCGACTTCCTGGCGGGCTCTGCACATGGAGTGTGTGAACACGCCGGAGCTCATCCCTAGTGAAGGGGCGGGGAGCGGCTGTCTCAGTATGCAATTCATACTAGCACATTATGGCATTGTCTTACAACTTTATTTTTTGTGGGGCATTTTCTGCAGCGGTTTACTACCGCTTTAACAGTGGGTGCCAGCGGACATCGAGCCTGTGGTTCCCACTGTATAAAAGCACAACAGGAGCAGGACAGCGGTGGCACGCATGCGCCCCCCAGAAGTGTCGGATCATGTACTAGGTACATGATCCGGCGTAGCAGTGCCACTTTGCTGTCGTATATGTAATTTATACGGTCAGCAAGTGGTTAAAGTATAAATATGGGCAAAACTTTTTTGTTTAATTTTGGATGGATTAAGAGAGGGTTATAACCCGTCAGATTTTTCCCCCATCTGTGTCCTATTAAGAGAGATTGCCGCCACTTCCTGTCGCATAACTAAAACAAGATTTGAGAGGAAATCCCTCCAAAGTGAGAGAACTCCTGGTCATCACAGACTCTGACTCTGTGAGTGGCCGGAGTCGCATGCGTATGGGAGCCACAGAACAGTGGTATAGTGCTTAGCACTGTCACCTAGCAGCAAGAAGGGTCGCTGGTTTGATCCCGACCACGACACCATCTGCCTGGAGTTTGCATGTTCTCCCTGTGCCTGCGTGGGTTTCCTCCGGGTACTCCAGTTTCCTACTACACTCTAAAAGACATGCTGGTAGGTTAATCGGATGCAAAAATTGGCCTTAGTATGAATGTGAGTTAGGGACCTTTCATTGTAAGCTTCTTGAGGGTAGGGACTGATGTGAATGTACAATGTATATGTAAAGCGCTGCGTAAAATTGATGGCGCTATATAAATACCTGAAATAAATAACCAATTCTGGCACTTGCTAGTGAAGAAACGGCACGGAGGGCTGCTTCTTTACCGGGCATGCACCGATGACATTGGTGCAAGCATATATGGTAAATATCTCCTAAACCTGCATTTACAGTACCTACAGGTAAGCCTTATTATAGGTATACCTGTAGGCACAAGTAGTGTAACAGGGTTTACAACCACTTTCCATGAATGGAGGGAACCCCATCACCTTCATAGGTATCATACACATTCCAGGCACTAATTACACCTGAATCTCACATCTCCTGCGTTGTGCCCCAGTCATTCCACTTCCTCTAATGCTCACAGCCCTGTGCCCCATGCTTCTCTGCACTCCGTCACTTTTCTTTCCTCCTATGCGTACAATGAAACACTGTATTATTCTTCCTCTTTCCTCCTCCACACATCCCATCCAGGCAGCAACTTCCCTTAGAGCGCTGACATCACGGATCACATGACCGATCACGTGGGGCGCAGCGCCGACCTGGAAGTGAGTGGTGTCTCCCGATGCGCTGTGGGTGGTGGAGCTGTGCGGCATGGTCGCGTAGATATGACGAGCCGTGGAGTGGGCGGAGCAATCTTACTCCCTCGTGCTGTGATAGGAAGGTATTTATTTTCTTTTTTTATTCCAGTCCCTTCCCTACACGTGCTCCAGTCAGTGCGGGCTATTAATAGTAGTGCTGTCAGTTACACCCCCACTAATCTATATGTATATGAGGGCTGTGGCTTTATTTAGCCATCTTCTTCTCCGCTGTGCTGCTCCTTATAGCTTGATATAGTAAAGCTGTGCATTACTACACTAACATCAGTATATATACAGATCATGGAATACATGCATGGGCTGTTTTGCCTGGCAAAGGAGATGTATTTCTATCCATCCAGTCCTGGGTTTTACATTGCTCTGCTACACAGTACATCCATTCTAGTGTGCTCACTTTCTTCACTGCAGTGAAAGCCAAACTCCAGGCTGCCCCAGTGAATGAACATTGCAAACTGACCTTAAAGAGGCACTTCACGTTTGGTTTTGGCCTATTTTACCCGGTCTGCAGGGTTCAGCTTAAAGCATTTGTTACCCCAACACATCATAGTCCTGATATGTGCCTGCTGTAACATGTACTTGTATGAGAAAGTATCCTGTTCTCTTTGTATTGCTTCCTTTATGTGAAATCCCTGGTGTTCCTGCTATTCCCTGTTCTTTCCTATTACAAACTGATCACACTAAGCAAAACACACCGTGGTCAGTTCTCTAGCTATGCTGGGAACGCATCCTGCTCTCCTCCAATGATCAGACTTGTCCTGACACCCCCCTGCTGCACAGCCATTCACTGGGAAGCTCAGTATGCTACTATTTCTCTTTCCCCCAGCTCCTTATGCAGCTGAGAACAGAGGGAATGTGATCACTTATAAAAAAAGGGGGGGGGGAGTCTTTATAATGTTTTTTTTTTATATCTACACCAGGGGTAGGCAACCTCGGCCCTCCAGCTGTGGTGAAACTACAAATCCCATCATGCCTCTGCCTCTAGGAGTCATGCCTGTCATTGTTAGGGTCTTGCAATGTCTCATGGGACTTGTAGTTTCAAAACAGCTGGAGGGCCAAGGTTCCCTACCCTTGATCTACACACACATGTTTTGCCTTTAATTTCCATTTTAAACTGAATGGGTTGTTTTACAAGGTGATCGATCGTTTACAATCACTTTTAAGGAGTTGTAAAGGCAGAAGGTTTTTAATATATTCAATGCATTAAATAAAAAAAAACCTGTGTAGCAGCCCCCCCAGAAACCCCCAATTACCTACCTGAGCTCCTTCTCTCTCCAGCGATGTCCACGATCCCCTCAGCCATCCAGTACACTCCTGATTGGCTGAGACAGAGCAGCGGCGCCATTAGGGTTTCCACCTCATCCCTTTAAACCCGAACACATGTGAATTACACAGGTTTGGAGGCTAAGTTAATGCAGATAAGGCACCGATCGAGTTTAATTACCACCTTAATCAGCCATGGAACCTGTGTAATTTATATGTGTTTGGGTTTAAAGGGTTGAGGTGGCAACCCTAGGCGCCATTGGCTTCTGCAGCTGTCAATCAAAGTCAGTCAGACAATCAGGGGAGGGCAGGGCCAGGTCAGGGCTCCGTGTCTGAATGCATACACGGGGCTTTAACTCGGCTCGGGTGCCCCCTGTAACAGCTGCTGGCTGAGGGGCACTCAAAGGAGCGAGGGGCCAGGAGCAGCAAAGAGGGACCCAAGAAGAGGAGGATCTGGGCTGCTCTGTGCAAAGCCACTGCACAGAGGAGGTAAGTAGAACATGTTTGTTATTTAAAGAAAAAAAAAAAACAAGCATTTACAATCACTTTAAATAACATACTCCCCCACACAGTTTATCAAGTATTAACCTGTTGTGATCTGCCGACCCCCACCACCACACATCAGGTCACGCCCCACCATTTTTTTTTCTGGCCACTTCAGGAGCCAGCTGGCCTGCAATGTCCCACCTCCCCCTCCTACATCCACTCTCTGATGCCTGCTGGGACACCTGACACTGATACCCCAGGGGGCTGCCAGAGCAGAGTACACATCGTTCTTGCCTAGGTAAGAATGGAGAGAGGGGGTGGGCCAGACCAAAAAGTAATTTGAAAAAAGAGAAACAAACAAAAAAAAATCTGCTTTTATTATTGAAGAGGGGGGAGGGTTCACATGATGCAAAGTACTTGGAGGGAGTGAAGGTTGCTTTGAAGTGTAACTGAAGGCAAACTTTTTTTCTCTTATGTTCATTGACAGACACAGCTTCTCTTCATTCTTGATCATAGGGTTATAGCGCCACCTACAGGAGTAGGACAGTGGGCAAAAATAGAACACAGCACCGCCTATGGGCAGTCCTATCTGGTATAAACACCTTCTCTGCTATAGGCAAGCCAGTTATTTCTGCCTAGTGTTTCAGGAGTAATGACCTAGTTCCCTGCTGGGATCTGTGGTTCTATAGTGTTTTTTTTCCCTTCTTTTTCTTTTTTCCTGCAGAGATTTTTAATCAACAGTCGGGCTGGATAATCTAGATCCAGTGGTCACCCCTGTCTGGCCAACGCACGCATGCAAACTTTTAGCAACACACTGGGCCAGCAGAAATAGGACTGGGACAGCCGGTGAGGTAATTGTATTGCGGGGACATATATGACTGGGCATTTGCAGTCCGTGTCACAGTGTTACCCATTTCAGTGGAGAGGAGGATCAGTCATGAAAGTCTTACCTGCATGCTCTTCTGGCCTGGTAAGTAGATGCCCCCCTTTCCCTCTTCGGATGCAGTGTAGGGAGGTCGATCATCTGGGGTCTCCTCCTCCACTATAGGCCTGGGTTCCTTTGCCAGTCTCCCCTTTTCTCCTATGCCCTCTGGGGTGAATTGGTGTGGGGTTTGGTACCTGGTCCCCCCTTGCTTCGGCTGTGTTGCGGGTTGTAGCTGTAGGGACAATGTGCAGTGTTTGCCCATGCGCCTTCTTTCTCCTCCCTTTTTCCCGGGTTGAGAACCTTGAGGCTGCGGGGACCATTCAAGGCAAGTATTTCATCCTGCACCCTAGGATGTATTTTTCTCACCTGTTTTGGTATGCGGCTCTGGTATGGGCCCGCCTGTTGCCACCATGTGGTTGGGCTGCCTGACAATTTAGGCCACGGCTTTGGGGCCTTCTAGAATGGGGTACAGCGCCCACCATCTTGCCTTTGAGCAGGTGTCCTTTCCTACTACCTTTTCCGCCACTGGGCTGGCATCCTGCTGGATCCTGGGGCAGGCTGTTGCAGCTGCGATTTTGATTTTGGACTTCTGCCCTTTTTTCCTCAGCCTTCAATGCTACGCGTCATGTGGTTCTGTCCACTCGGACATGCAGAGGGCTCCTTGGCAGTGGCGCTGCAAGTGATGTTGCTGGCACTGTGTCCATGTGGATTCTGTTACTGCACATAATAAGGCACTGGTGATTGCACACGTTGCCCCTGCATACCTCCCAACTGTCCCTGATTTTGAGGGACTGTCCCTGATTTAGAGCACTGTCCCTCATTCCTCCCCATTTGTCCCTCATTTTGGTCTGATCTATATAGTTGTATATAAAATGCACTTTTTATTTATCAAAAAGTGTTTCCCAGTGCTAAACCTTTCATCTAATTTCTAAATTGCTGCATTTGTAAACTCTAAAAACCAATATAAAGGAATAGTAGTGGTAAAAAAAGCACTTGTGGGTTTAACCAATTTTGTTTTTGTACAATTCTCCTTTAAGGGGGTGTGCCAGGTGGTGTGTCCTATGACTGCATACTATTGCTGATAGGTGTCCCTCATTCCCATCTCAAAAAGTTGGGAGGTATGCCCTTGTGTGGAACATGTTGCAGATTGAGGGCTCTGGGGCTGCCGAGGCAGTGACTGTCCCCTTTTGGTACACACTCGCTGGTGCATTCTACCAAGTTTTTTTCCTCTGCCCCACATATTTTGATTTATTTCCTAAGCCAGGGGGCACTCAAAACATCCATTTATAGTACTGGAATGCATTATTCCTATGAGGAGGCCCTTCTGAAGAGGTGGACCTTCCCCCCCATCACAGGCCCCTTAATATTTTGGTTGAAATGGTCGAACAGACAACCATCATACTGGGTAAGGAATCTCCTCCTTGTAAGTGTCCCATGGACAAGTCGGTTAACTGCTCTACGTTTATGGATGCAGTGTTGATATTGCTCTGGTGTAGAAGATGCTCACTGGGTAGGCTGGGCTCTTACATCAAGGACTGGGTGAGGGCTGTTTTTTCCCAGGCTTATAGGGAACTGGCAAACCAACTAGTCCAGGGCCTCAGGTACAGTGTGATGCGTCCCTGGATGCAAGTCCCTTGCTTTTCAAGATCTCCATCTTGGCGGTAGTGCGTCGCCATTTTCTCTGGTTTCAGTGTTGGTCGGTGGAGCTGCTCTTTTGACAGGTTCCTTCTTCCCCTGCCCACCTATGGATTTTTGTTCCCTAGGTTCTTTGGACACGGCTCCAAGCCCTTCAGGATCCCAAGGATAAGCCCTCCTCATGGCTTGGCCCTGCACAACGCTGAGGTGGAGGGTCATTGCTGTTAGTTTGCAGACCTGGGGACCTCTCTGCTTACCATCAGTGGGTATGAAAACTGATCCTGTCAGGCTACAAACTAGATTTTTATGTTTGCCTCGTTTTCATAGGAAGATAACTTGGCCTCCATAGATGTGAAAAAGCACCAACGCTTATTATGCCTTACGGTTGGTGACATGAATTACCAGGTTGTGGCGAATCCCTTTGGTTTGTCTCCACACCTTGGTTATTTATAAGATGATGGCTTTGGTCCTGGTGTTGCTGAGACAATGGGGGATTGCCGTGATTAGCTATCTGGAGCGGAGACCTATTCTGCCTTGATGGACAATGCTGCGATCACGATGGGTGATGGATGGGTCCTATACCTTAAACTGTCCACTCTGACCCCGACCAGAATCCTTTGGTGCATGAAGGTCTAAGGTAAAGAGCCAGCAACTTGTCCATCGGAAAAAATCACTTTGTTACATCAAATGACTTGGCATTGCACTTTTCTTCCCATGGCAAAATCCTTTGGTGGATGGCGCTTCCTCTACCAGCTCTTTCTGCCATTTACTTTCACGTTCACGTTCACGTTCCAGACATAGACAACTATCAGGCTGATTTCCTGAGTCATCAGATGCTGGGTCAGAGAGAGTGGTCCCTTCACCCAGGAAATTGTCGACAACTCTGCTTAAGTTGGGAGATGCTGGACTTGGATCTCCTGGCATCCCGTCTCAACAGTAAAGTGCCATGTTCTGTGGCAGCATCGAAAAATACTCTGGCCGATGTGACAGACACTCTGGTGGCACTGTGAAGCCATTATTGTCTCGTTTATGCATTTCCTCTTCTCAGGCTTCTTCGCAGGATAGAGGCCTAAGGGATTCCGGTCATTCTCGTTGGCCCAAGGTAGCCTTGTCGGCCCATAAAGGTACCTTCCGGGGTTTTATCATCACAATTGGAAAGTTTATATATATTGTGGTGCAAGGTGGTGTTTCTCTGTGTGCCTTCTGGGTGGCTCGAATCTTGGCCTTTCTTCACCTTGGCATTGAGCACAAGCTTGCTTTGAGTTCCATTAAGGGTCAGATCTTTGCCCTTGAGGTCTTTTTTTCACCGCCCCTTGGCCACGTACTCCTTGATTCATACCATAATCCAAGGGGTTCATCATGTGGCACGCCAGGTGCGTTCGCCTTGCCACCGCAGGACCTAAGCTTGTTTCCTTTGGTCCTTCAGAAGCCTTCTTTTTGAGTACAGAGAATTTCCTTTGCTCATGCATTCTCAGAAGGTTACCCTTTTGATTGAGGCTACTTCTGTGTGCCGTGTGTCATAGCTAGCGGCCTTGTCCCATAAGTCCCCTTATTTGGTCTGACACAGGGATATGGTGGTTGTCTGTTCGCATTCTACTGTTCCTTCTGAAGGTGGCATCTGATTTTCATCTGCTTGTGGCCATTGTCCTACCTTCACTGTGTCCACATCCGTCGCACGCTAAAGAGATTGCACTGTATGTGGTCGGGGTGATTTTTGTATACCTGTCTGCTACAGATTCCTTTTGGAGGTCGGATTCTCTTTTTTTTGTGACAACAGACGGGCCACAGAATGTCCTGATGGCCTCCTCTGCCACCATTTCTTGATCGATAAGGTAGACGGTGGCAGACAGATGGTGTTTACGGTGGTTAAGGCTTGTGCCATTAAAGGTCGGGCTTCCCCCTTCCTTATTTTCATCACACTCTATCAGTGCGATTTGTGCCTCTTGGGTGTTGCGAGTTCCGGCGTCTCGGTCTCAAGTTTTCAAGGTGGCTATCTGGTCATCTCTGCATACAGTATCATACAAAATTGTTAAACAATTGATGTTTTTGCATCTTTGTGTTGACTGCAAGGCTTTGCAGGTGGCTGTTTGAGGTTCCTTGTTTTTTTTTACTGTAGGGGGATTTCTTTGAGTGGCTGCCTGTTTTGCCTGTTGACTCCTGCCTTATCTCCTACCCCTTATTTAGGTACTGCTGTGGGACGTCCCTATGGTCCAAAATGAGAAGCTGTGTGTGTCAATAAACGTAAAAGAAATGGGATTTGTTTGTTACTAACTGTAAAATCCCTTTCTCTGAGTTCATTGACAGACACAGCACCAGCCCCTTTTTTTGGTCTTTTATTTTTTTTTTGGTCTTGTAGGGCTTTGTGGCTTGCCTATAGCAGAGAACAAGTTTATACAAGCTAGGACTGCCCATGGCTGGTGCTGTGTTCTTTTTTGGCTTAGTGTCCTACTTCTGTAAGTGGTGCTATAACCCTGTGGAAAAGAATGAAGAGAAGCTGTGTCCATCAATTAATTCATAGAAAGGGATTTTGTAATGAGTAACAAAAAATCCTGCATTTCTTCTTTTTTTTTTTTTTGCCATCTGTGGCCTATTGGGGAGATTTACCTTCACTTCCTTCCTACAGCCAGTAAATCCCTCCATTGGAACATTTTCTCTTTATTAGTGTTTTGATGTCAACCCAGACAGAAAAAAAGCCTAAGGGTCCTTTCACAGGGGGCGGATCAGTAATGATCCGCCTCCGTGTGTCCGCAAGCTCAGCGGGGATCGCTCCGTATATCCCCGGGCGGTCAGGGACCGCCCTGTTTTTCTCCGCTCTTCCCTATGGGGGGATCGGATTAACACGGACCGCGTGTCCGTGTTCATCCGATCCACAGACGGAAGAAAAAATAGGACATTCTACCGTCTGCAAAATCAGGTCTTTGCGGAGGCGGGTGATTACGGGTGTCAGCGGATGTTTATCCGCTGACACCCGCAATCACATAGGGACCAATGTATGTCCCTTTTTCATCCGCAAACGGATGGATGAAAAAGCGGACATATGGTCCGCATGTCTGAAAGGGGCCTAATGTGTGCTAATTCCTCTCAATCTCTCCAAAACGTAAAAAAAAAAAAAAAAAAGTTTTGCCATTTTACTCCTGAAAGTGTGCTGAATCAGCCCATTAATACAAGGCCTTGCTGTGCTCTTTTGGACATCTTATGCAAAGAAGCCTCTTCCTCGGTTCACAGACTACAGTCAGGAAGCACTCACACCCATAGCATACACACGCTCGGACTTTTCTGCAAACTTTTCTAACACTTTCCCAACATCACGTGGTTTTACTTGCTCTTTACCGCCACCCTTTGGTTAACTACTGCTATTGTTGGTTGAGTTTAACATTGGTTCTGAGCATGCGCATTTGTACTTTGTCCAAAAGTCCGATGGTTTGCTGTACACACGGTCGGACAAGGCACCATCGGACTTTTGTTGCCAGAAAGTTGGTCCGTTCGCAGACCCAACTTTTTGTCCGATGAAAGCCAAAAAAGTTGGTCCGATGGAACGTACACACGGTCGGACAAATACGAAAAGTGCCGGATTTTGAAGTTGGTTGGGCAAAAGTCCGACCGTGTGTATGGGGCTTTACAGTGTATGCCAAGCCAAAAATGTTTTTTTCTCATTTTGGCATGAGTGAGAAGGTTTAGAATTCCTGTCAGGTTTTACTGCTTTCCAGAGCTCTGTTACAGAGATTTCCTATCACCTCCTGTCTTGCAGACAAAAGCAACACATACAGAAATATGGTTCTAGCCTTCCTCTATTTTACTTTCCTCTACTTTACTTCCTGTCTGGTAAAGCATTGTCAGGAATACAGGAAGTGAGGATAAATCTTTCTAATGGAGCCCCAGATAGCCACCAACACCCGACAGGGGTTTTAACACTTACCCATCCAAAACTGAGTAAAAAAGCTTTTGGCTGGACATACAGTTTACCACTTCCAATCTCCTACATGTCCGCACTCTGGCAACTGTCCACATTGTGACTTTTCTGAGTATACAGTATAGCCTTTAGGCGCCTGATATCCAAATCCAGTAATGGCATCCAGAAAATCAATTAAGTTTATATTTCTGTCACATACATGTGGAATGTATTGACATGTGATGCAAACAGTACTTAACTTTTTCTATTTATTATTAGGTAGAATATAGTATTTACAATGAGTCTTCCTCCACCGGATCCAAAATTTGACCTTCGAGGCATTGGTGCAGAAGTCAGTAGCCTTCACTTTCACTGCAGAGTTCATAAACCATGTCCACCCCTTCTATTTTCTGGGTAAGTTTCATATAAAATAAATAAATATATATATATATATATATATATATATATATATATATATATATATATATATATATATATATATATATATATATATATATATATATATATATATATATACTATTCTATTCTATTATTCACTGTTGATCCTAAATGTATTTGACGGGTATACTTACGAATATAGCAATAATATGAAGAAGTCTAAGGACGCTGCACTCCCACCATTTGACATAGTGAAACAGCCTTGTTACCTCTCTGGCCATAACCACTGACGTGTTTTGTCCTGCCCCAGGGCTTAATCATAGAGGTTATCCAAAGCAGTTACATTCAAAGCATGCAGTGAATGATACCTGTCATAGACGCTTGTGCTCTCAACTTATGTGTCAAGTAGTGATGCATTGAAATTTCAGCCGCCGGACATAGGTTTTTCAGCGTTGTGCTGAAAGCACAAAAGATGTCGATAATGGATGCTAAAAACACCTGTGATTTTTGCTGTGATTTTACCTTGATTTTACCGTGCTTATCATGTGTTTTTCATAGGTCATATGACTAAAAAAATTAATCAAAAACACAAAACGGGTGCATTTTCTCTTTCGTTCATGGACGAACACAACCTTAATCTTGACAAAGTGGGTATTAGCCTTCCTTTAGGAGTGACTAGGCAGAAAGTGTTAAAAACTTCAAAGCTGAACAGCCCCACCCAGGGGTCGGTCCTACTAGCTATATCCCCTCAGCTAAGTTAAGAAGAAGACATGGCCCCCTTCGGGCCCATAAGCCTGGAGTTTTTTTTATTCCAGATGGAAATTTTGTTATTTTATTTTTATTTTTTTGTTCCTGTGATCTTCGATCAACTGCCGACTGGGCGACAGGCTGGATCCCAGATCCTTGTAGTCCCCCCAGTTTCGGCCATCGAGCGTGTACCGATCGTTACGCACTGGGTCGTCCACGACATGCCCGTCGCTCTACGGGTGGCCGGTGAGCTATACGCTCCAGGGCTTGCATAGGACCGGTCTACAGGGCCGAGTTGCAGTAGCCTGGCTGACAGTCACCTCCGTCACCATGCGGAAGATGGTCTGTCTGGGATGCTTCCAGCACAATCCTCAGGAAGGGTAAGTATAATCCCCTGCTCCAGCAGGAAGACAGAGCTGGGCATTCCTGGAGAGGTGAATTAAGGGTTCTATCCTTCTCCCCTCCCTTGGCTCTCTGAGCTAGCTTCTGGGGTGGGGCTTCATCTGGGGAGGGCTTCACCTGGGGGAACTGTGCATATACATCCGCTAAAGCATTGTTATAAGCTGCTTAAAGAGATTTTGCTTACTTGTGTGTCCTTCTCCATGCCGTCGGCGACCATTTTTGCTGTGATCCATGCTGTATTGCTCTATCTGCACTGGTGGCCATGTTCTTGTGGCCGCGCTGTATTTGGCCTCTATCTTCCGCTTGGCGGCCATGTTTTTTGTGATCCTGCTGTGTTTACTTTTTACTGCACTGGCGGCCATGTTCTTGTGGCCGGCTGTAATTGGCCTCTATCTTCCGCTTGGCAGCCATCTTTGCTGTGGTCCAGGTGGTGTTTGACTATTCATGCTCGGCGGCCATGTTTTTGTGGCCGCACTATATTCTGCCTCTAGCGGCTGCTCGGCGGCCTTTGTCCTGGGCTCCTGGCTCTATCTACACCCAGTGGTAATACGCTTGTGTACCGTGGCATTGTATGATCTCGATCGGCCGCTCGGCGGCCTGTTTTTTGCTGAGATCCATGCACTGGCTATGGTCGGCGGCCATGTTCTTGTGGCCCCGCGACAGTTATTGGCCTCTAGTGGCCGCTCGGTGGCCATTTTGACATCTATCAGACAGCACTTAAACGGCGCAGACTGACAGACACACGCTGCTGAACGGTCCACCTGCATATCTGACAAGGAAGCAGCTCTACTAAGTGGCGGATGGCAGCATACTACTGTTCCAGGGTGGTGAGTCATCTGAGTGGGAACCTCTCGTCTCTGCTGAAGCTAGGAGGGTGGGTTACTGTGCCTTGCCTTGAAGTTCCTGTGTCAGGCGTGTGGGTCAGCATGGCGTCAGAAGCAGACGCTTTTTCCCCTGTAACACCTGAGCTTGCAATTGATGCCCCTGCACCCGATGTATTGGTGGACGCTATGTCGGCAATCCTAGATGCCTTTGTTGCCAAGGTGGAAGCAGCGCGTGGGAAAACATGGGCTAGAAAGCGCCCCCTGCCATTTTCTGGGGACAACTCAGATGCGGAGCCGGGTCCAGCTACGGCTCATGACCCTGGCTCTGAGGTATCTGATGTTGCGGACTGAGACCGGCGGACAGTGAGGATGACTCCGGATCCAGGTCAACATGCAATAGGGCTCTGGTAAGTGACTTTATCACCACAGTGCGAGATACTCTAAAAATAGAGGGGTCTGCAGAAGCGCCGCTCCCTTTTGGGTTCCGTAAGGCGACCTGCACTGCTAAGGTGTTTGCTTGTGTGTCTTATTTAGACAAACTTTTATACAATGAGTGGGACAAACCACAGAAGGTTTTTTCAGTCCCTAAAAATCTAGCGGTGCGTTATCCTCTTGAAAAGAGTTTCTTGAAAAGATGAACCTCGCCCCCGATAGTGGACCCTCCTGTGTCCAGACCAAACAAGCTAACCACTATACCGGTGGAGGGGGCTCCCGCCTTCAAGGACCCTGCGGACAAGAAGGCCGAGGCGATCACCCACAACCTGTACACGGTAGTGAGTTCGGCGGTACGCCCAACCATAGTTGGGGCCCTGGTGTCTCAGACACTCATGGAATGGGCAAAGATGCTGCATAATGGGTTAGAAGCATATCAGGCGAGGTACCCCTAACTGACCAACTGGTACAGGGCCAAAAATTTGTTTGCGAATCAGCCTTGGACACGATTCCTCTGCTGGCCAGGGCTTCAAGCCATGGGGTGGTGTTACGCCGTCTACTTTGTTTAAAGAATTGGTCTGCGGACCAATCTTCTAAGAAGGCCCTGATGGACTTGCCCTTTAAGGGCGACAGACTTTTTGGAGCTTCCCTGGATGACATAATTAAAGATGCCTCAGAAGGTAAGAGCACGCTGCTCCCACAATCCAAAAAGGGGAAGGAGCCACGCCGTAGGCAAGGGCCCTTCTTTACCGCGCATAAGCGTTTTTTTTCATCCGCCCAGTGCGGCAGATAACAAACCTCAGGCTGATAAAGCACCTGCTAAGGGACAGAGACGTCCCTGGTTTCGCAAACCCAACAAACCTGCAAACAAAGCTATGTCCGCATGAAGGTTTGCCCCCACCCATCTTTCGGGTGAGGGGACGTCTCGCGAATATGCGACCCGGTGGACATCTCAGGTCCCCGACCAGTGGGTTTGCGAAGTAGTGTCTTCAGGGTACAAAAGAGAAATTCTATCTTTGATTTTTTTCCCTCCAGCTACAGCCGACTCGTCAGGAAACCCTACTCTGTTCATAGTACCAAAGAAGGAGGGCGTTCGTTCAATCCTGGACCTCGCGGCCCTCAATTGCTTTGTGAAGGTACAAAGATTCCGGATGGAATCGGTTCACTCTGTCGTCACTGCCCTCCAGCCAGGGGACTTCTTGGCATACTTGAACATCAGGGATGCCTATTTTCATGTCCCCATAGGCACCAAGCATCAGAGATATCTGTGTTTTGCGGTCCGGGAAGACCACTATCAATTTGTGGCTCTCCCCTTTTGCCTGGCATCGGCACCAAGGTGCTGGCCCCAATTCTGGCCCTACTAAGACAGCATGGCATCGCTATCGTGGGCTACTTGGTCGATCTTCTTCTGAGGGCCACCTCAAGCTCAGAATTAGAGGTGAGCATGTCTATAACCTGTCAACCCCTCCGACACTTTGGTTGGGTACTGAACACTGAGAAGTCAGTAATGGTACCGACTCAACGCCTAGTATATCTGTGGTTTATTCTGGACTTCTCAGAGGCAAAGGTTTTTTTCCCTGTGGAAAAGTTGCAGACCCTTCGGGCTGCGGTGCGGCAGTTGACATCCCAGAATTGGTCGTCACTCGGCTTTTGCATGCGAGTCCTGGGCCTCATGGTGGCCTCCTTCTTCAAGGCGGTACCATATGCGCAATCTTACACGCGAGTGTTACAGAAGGAAATTCTGTCCAGATGGGACAAGTGCTCATCATCCCTGGATTGTCAAATCTGGGTGAGCCACCTGGTCAGGACCTCCCTAGTTTGGTGGCTGACCTCTCCGGCACTTCTGTCTGGGAAGTCGTTTCTTCCTTTTCACTGGATAGTCATCACGACGGACGCCAGCCTTACCGGTTGGGGGGGGGGAGTCTGGGAGGTTCTCGACCCAGGGTCGCTGATCTCCTGCTTTGAAGGTTAAGAGCCACGTGTACAGCCAATGTCCTGGAACTTTTGGCGGTCAGGCTGTGCCTCTACACATGGTCTCAGAGGCTACAAGGGCGTCCAGTCAGGATCAAGTCGGACAACGCCACAGCAGTGGCATATGTCAACCATCAAGGAGGAACAAGAAGCTCGGCTGCAGCGTCAGGCCCCGTACACATGGTCGGACAAAACCGATGAGAATGGACCGAGGTTCAGTTTCATCGGTTCAAACCGACCGTGTGTATAGCCCATCGGTCTGTTTTCCTTCGGTCCAAAATTTTAAAACATGCTTCAAAACCGAACCGATGGACCGCTGCCCGATCGGTCCAAACCGATGGTTAGTACAGAAAAGCATCGGTTCAAAACCCGCGCATGTTCAGAATCAAGTCGACGCATGCTTGGAAGCATTGAACTTCGTTTTTTTCAGCACGTTGTTGTGTTTTACGTCACCGCGTTCTGACCCGATCAGATTTTGAACTGATGTGTACACACATCAGACCATCAGGCCACTTCAGCGGTGAACTGATGAAAACGGTCCGTCGGACCATTCTCATCGGTTTTGTCCGACCGTGTGTACAAGGCCTCAGAGGTCGCTCACACCCTAAGGTGTGCAGAAAGGAGCGTACCGGCCCTGTCGGACGTATACATTCCGGTCGTGGAAAACTGGCAGGCGGACTACCTGAGTCGCCAGATGCTGGCCCAAGGAGATTGGTTTCTGCACCCGATGTGTTTCAGCTCCTTTGCCCAAGATGGGGCACGCCAGACGTAGATCTCCTGGCGTCTCGACTCAATCGGAAGGTATTGAGGTTTGTGGCCAGGTCAAGAGACCCATGGGCAGACGCGACAGATGCGTTAGTGGCACTGTGGAGTCAGTACCGGCTAACCTATGCCTTCCCTCCTCCTAAAGCTCCTTCCTCATCTGCTTCGCAGAGTGGAGACAGAGGAGATTCCAATGATCCTAATTGCTCCGGATTGGCCTTGGCACCTTGGTACGCAGACCTAGTGCCTCTAGTAACAGACGTCCCTTGGCCTCTACTGCTAGGAAAGGACCTGCTGTTTCAAGGTCCCATATGCCATCCTGTCTTACAGTCACTGGCTTTAACGGCAGGGCTATTGAGAGCCAGGGGCTAAGAGACCGTGGCCTGTCAAACTCAGTGATTTCTACCATGAGGAGTGCTTGGAAATCGTCCTCCAGGAAGATTTACCATCGCTCTTGGAAGACCTACACATCCATTCGTGAGGAAATGAGGTGACATCCGCGTGCTTATTTGGTTCCCAGAGTCCTGCTGTTCTTACAGCATGGGGCGGACCAAAAATTTGCTTTAAGTAAAATTAGGGGGCAGATATCTGCCCTGGCTGTCTTTTTTCAACAACCCCTGGCGGCTCACTCTCTAGTGAGAACGTTGGTACAAAGGGTTCGGCATGCGGCCCCTCCGGTCGGTCCTCCACTACCTCCGTGTGGATTTGAATAGCAGACGTCTCTTGGCGTCTACCGCTATGAGAGCACCTGCTGTCGCAAGGTCCCATAGGTCACCCTGCTTTACCGTCAATGGCTTTAACGGCATGGCCTCTAGGTGCCTCAGAAACCACCGTTTGAGAACATTAGGGAAATTCCCTTGTTGACACTTTCTCAGAAAGTGGTCCTTCTGGTGGCTGTTAGGTCAGTTAAGAAGGGTTCTGAGCTGGCAGCCTTGTCATGAAAGGCTCCCTATCTGATCTTCCACAAGGATAAGGTGCTGCTGCGTCCGCAGCCTTCTTTTCTTCCTAAGGTCACTTCGACCTTCCATCTCAAGGAAGACATTGTACTGCCATCCTTGTATCCTCATCCGTCGAATCCTAAGGAGATGACGTGGCATTCCATGGACGTTGTCCGAGCTCAGAGAGTATACTTGTCTGTTACTGCTCCATTCCGGAGTTCAGACTCACTGGCCACCATTTCGAGGTGGATCCGACAGATCGTGATCAGGCTTACGCCATAAAGGGTCGAGCGCCTCCCTGTCACGATGCATTCGACCAGGGCAATGGTGCCTCTTGGGCTTTCTGACATCAAGCGTCTGTTTCCCAGGTGTGTAAGGCGGCGACCTGGTCGCCCGGTCACACTTTCACTAAACTTTACAAGTTGATGTGAGTGCATCTTCGGATGCTTCTTCGGCCGCAAAGTTTTGCAGGCGGCTGTTTAGAGTTACAACTCCTCAATTGAGGAGCTTTGTTTTGTTTTGGGGTGAAGTTTAATTTTATGCTGTTCTCACCCCTCATTTTGACACTGCTTTGGGACGTCCCACTTTGTCAAGATTAAGGCTGTGTCCGTCCATGAACGAAAGAGAAAATAGGATTTTATACTCACCGTAAAATCCTTTTCTCTGAGTTTATGGACGGACACAGACCCCACCCCTCTTTTTTTAAGTTTGTACTGCTTTTGACGAACTGAGCTGCTTAGTGCAGGCTGAGGGGATATAGGGATATATTTTACGGCAAGTATAAAATCTTATTTTTGATGCATTCTTGCTATGTTTTCATTGCATTTCAGTGGGGAAGTGCTAACCAAATATGCACCAAAAATACAGAAAGCAGGGGGCCAGATTCACAAAAGAGATACGACGGCTTATCTCCTGATACGCCGTCGTATCTCTGTGATCCGCCCGTCGTATCTATGCGGCTGATTCATAGAATCAGTTACGCATAGATAGCCCTAAGATCCGACAGGTGTAATTGACTTACACCGTCGGATCTTAGGATGCAATTCTAGGCCGGCCGCTAGGTGGCGATTCCATTGCGGTCGGCGTGGAATATGCAAATGACTAGTTATGGCGATTCACGAACGTACGCTTTACCCGTCGCTCTAAATTTACGCCGTTTCCGTCGAGATACGCCGCGTAAAACTAAGGCTGCCCTCTAGGTGGCCTAGCCAATGTTAAGTATGGCCGTCGTTCCCGCGTCGAAATTTTAAAATTCACGTCGTTTGCGTAAGTCGTCCGTGAATGGCGCTGGACGGGGTTGAAACCAATGACATCCTTGCGACGTCATTTAGCGCAATGCACGTTGGGTAATTTGACGGACGGAGCATGCGCAGTACGTTCGGCGCGGGAACGCGCCTAATTTAAATGGTGCCCGCCCCATTTGAATTAGGCGGGGCTTGCGCCGATCGGATTTACGTTACACCGCCGCAAGTTTATAGGTAAGTGCTTTGTGAATCAGGCACTTACGCTGTAAACTTGCGGCGGTGTAACGTAAATGGGATACGTTACGCCGCCGCTGCGCAACGTATTTGTCTGTGAATCTGGCCCAGGATTTTTAACACCACTTTAAAAGGCGCTAATAATGGCCAACAATAAATTCATATTTATTTAAATTCATGATATAAATGTAAAAGTCAAATATAATACAATTATTTATAAAACAATATATTTTTTTTTAAAACGACAATTTCAGTTTCAGCCAAGTGAATCCTAGATTTTTAGTTTCAGCTCCGGAATTTTTATTTCGGTGCACCACTACTGTCAGATGTCTGGTGTCATAACTGATCACTCATGCAACATCATCATGGCAACTGCAGATAAGAGGCCAAGATGAAAGCTTCTTTGGCTGTAAAGTGTAGAAGGGTTTAATTCTGCTTTAAAACCATTTCCAAGGATAATGCCCCGTACACACCATCACTTTATGTGATGAAAAAAAACTACATTTTTAAAAACGTCACTTTAATTGACCGTGTGTGGGGGAAAACGTTGTTTTATGTCTTGTAAAAAACGACCAAAAAAAATTTAAGCATGCTTCAATTTTATGTGTCGTTTTTCAAAACGTCGTTTTTTACTTCACAGAAATTGACCGGGTGTAGCTAAAAACGTTGTTTTATAAGACGTTTTTACACCCGCGCATGCCTAGAAGCGAGCTTCAATGGAAAAAGTGGTGAGAACATAACCTCGCTTTGCTAGAACATTGTGAGAAAAACTATGGTGTGTAGGCAACTTCGTCTTTGAAAATTGAAGTTTCAAAAACGTCGTTTTTTACTTCACAGAAAATGTCGTTTTTTTTCATCACATAAAGTGATGGTGTGTATGCGGCATAATGCTGAGTAGGAGAATCAAAGCTTGTTACATAGGAATCTGCTTAGATATGTTACAGTTTAAAACTCTAGCACATGGCTGCAAGGGGGCTGTACAGCTTGCAAGAGCAGGGCCTGCTGTATGCTGGCCGATTCCAGCCCTTGCATAAGTACATCATCAGGCATACATCCCTTAGTTTTCATGCGTGTGTTTACGCAAGTGCCAACGTATACCCTTGTGCAACTTCTTTCTATTAGGCCTTGTACTCACGAGCAGACATGTCCGATGAAACCGGTCCGCGGACCGTTTTCATCGGACATGTCTGCCCGGGGACTTCTGTTCGATGGCTGTACACACCATCGAACAGAGGTCCGCGCGTAAACAATACGCGGGGCGTGTCCGCGGTGTCGCTGCGACAATGATGCGGCGACGTGGGCGGCCTGCCTTTAAAATGCTTCCACGCATGCGTCGAAGTCATTCGACGCATGCGAGGGATGGCGGGCGGCCGGACATGTACGGTAGGTCTGTACAGACGACCGTACATGTCGGGGGGACAGGTTTCCAGCGGACTGTTTTAAAGCAAGTCCAGGAAACAGTTGTCCGCTGGAAACCTGTGCGATCCGCCCGAAAATGGTCCGCTCGGGCCTACACACGGCCAAACATGTCTGCTGAAACTGGTCCGCGGTCGTGAGTACGGGGCCTAAGTGTGGCTCTGGGGGAAGATTTTTTGTAGTTTCTGTATGCTCTTGCCTTACGGTCCTGTGCATGAGCTCCTAAGGCACATACACACTATAAGAAAACATTTTCATCCAAGAAATTATCTTACGATTTTCTGATAGTGTGTAAACTTTCGACAGCCGATTCCGACCTTCCAAAAAAAAAATAATAATAATTTTCTCATACGTGAGCAGAATGAGCAATTTTTGTGCAATTTTCGTGCAATTTTCGTAGTTTTTTCCTACGAGAAAAATCTGAAAAGAAAGACTGCGCATGATCAGAAACAACAAAAAAAGCCTTTGTCATATGAGAATTTTCAGTTCCGACTTGCTGTATGCTTTTAATCCAAAGCACTTGTATATCAAAGCAAATTTCTCCATAGGAAATAACGGAAACTTAAATGATTCGTTCCACAACCATTTATTCTTCAGTTTATAGTCCATATAAAAAGATTATAGCAATGTGACCAGGTTGGAAGACTTCACAAGGGGATTTGAAGCAAAATCCAACAGGAGCTACAGAGTATTAAAGAGAAGAGAGGTGCTTTTAAGTGTAGCACTATGTTGCTAAATGTTGTACCTTCATTAAATGTAACCATATTGCTCCACTTAGAGGCGCCTCCACTACTTGTATATCAACATTTTATTACAAAATATTGCTTGTCTTGCAAAACGCTCTCAAACCAAGTTATTCTCAAACCAAGGTTTTACTGTAAGTTGTATGAATAGCTGCTAATCTCTGTCTGCAGTTTATTTGTGGATGTACCATGTGGCAGAGAAGGCCTCAAGTTGCATGGGTTTTCAGATTCCTACACCTCAATGGTCTATGGTGTCCTTTTATGAAGCAGTGAAATCTATTCACTGCTTCGTTCTCTGGCATTCACAAAGGAGATTTTTCTCCTCTGTGTGCCTGTTTATGAAGCGGAGTAGATCGCTTCACCCTTGGAGGAGTGAAGTGATCTACCAACGCTTCAAACAGTGGAGAACGGCCCCTGATACTGGAATCTTGTGAGACTTTACGAGCAGTGGCGGCTGGTGCTCAACATTTTTGGGGGGCGCAAACGAAAACAAAATTAAAAATTCAGCCTCACTGTGCCCATCAAATGCAGCCACTGTGCCATCAATTGTCACCACTGTGCCATGCCATCAAACGCAGCCACTGTGCCATGCCATCAAACGCAGCCACTGTGCCATCAATTTTCACCACTGTGCCATGCCATCAAACGCAGCCACTGTGCCATCAATTGTCACCACTGTGCCATGCCATCAAATGCAGTCACTGTGCCATGCCATCAAACGCAGCCACTGTGCCATTAATTGTCACCACTGTGCCATGCCATCAAACGCAGCAACTGTGCCATCAATTGTCACCACTGTGCCATGCCATCAAACGCAGCCACTGTGCCATCAATTGTCACCACTGTGCCATGCCATCAAATGCAGCCACTGTGCCATCAATTGTCACCACTGTGCCATGCCATCAAACACAGCCACTGTGCCATCAATTGTCACCACTGTGCCATGCCATCAAACGCAGCCACTGTGCCATCAATTGTTACCACTGTGCCATGCCATCAAATGCAGTCACTGTGCCATGCCATCAAACACAGCCACTGTGCTATCAATTGTCACCACTGTGCCATGCCATCAAACGCAGCCACTGTGCCAATCAATTGTCGCCACTGTGCCCTTTAATTGTCACCACTATGCCCTTTAATTGTCCCCACTGTGCCAATTGATGCCACTGTGCCCTTTAATTGTCGCCACTGTGCCCATTGATGCCACTGTGCCCATTGTCGCCACTAGAGGTAGATAATCGAACAATATATAATCATTATTAGTTGCACCTTTTTCTGCACTGGCCTTCCTAAAATTAGGCATTCTGAGTCATTGAAAAGTAAGCAATGTACATGGTTTTCCCTCGATGATGCTTCAGCCAATCAGGTTACTGGTAACCAGAACCGGTGAACCTGATTGGCTGAGACACCTGTCAGTCTTATCCAAGGAACGCACCTCCCGTACGTCCCGAGGATAAGTTTCCGGAAGGCTGAGGGCTGTACTCGGAAAGCCTATCGGAGCCGCTGGCTCTGATGGGCACTTCCTCACAGCCAACCAACTGCCGTTATTCAGGTGGCCGTCTGAATAATCGGCGGCAGCGGCAACAATAACATAGATTCATGCAATGCATGAATCTATGTTATTGCAACCTGACGGTGCAAATCTGGCAGTGCGAGAGCCAGAGGGGGCGGCGCTCCGTCGCCCTCTATGGACGAACCGCCACTGTTTACGAGATTACAGTACCAGAAATTCACTGAAAAGATGTCAGTTTATTGAGCAGTGATAAATTATCACCGCTCAGTACACTGACAGAGAGGTGTGGTTAATGTAATTAAAATAACGAGTCCCCCTACATAATATATATATACACACACACACACACACATTATATATATATATATACATGTATATACACACACATTACTGTGTGTGTGTGTGTGTGTGTGTGTGTGTATATATATATATATATATATATATATATATATATACACATTATATATATATATATATATATATATATATATATATATATATATATATATATACACATTATATATATATATATATATATATATATATATATATATATACACATTATAGTGTATATGTATGTGTGTGTGTGTGTGTGTATATATATATATATATATATATATATATATATACACATAAATATTACAGGGGGGCATAGTTAGTGTTGGGGGGTCTGAACGAGGTAGAAGGAAGTTAAAAATCTTCCTCAGAACCCCCGGGATTCCCTCTTCACTCCCCGCTTCACTACCTCTGAGATGGTGAATCGGGGAGTGTGAATTCTGACTCAGATCGCCAGTGAAGTGCTCAGATCACAGCTTCATAAACTGCCCGTTACTGTGTCAGTCTATGAGGATTCTCTATGTGTGGAGATAATCAGCAGGAGAACAAGTTCAAACACTTCCCCCCCCCCCCCCCATTATCTCTGTTTCATAAACTGTTTATGGGCTGTGATCAGTGGTGATCCTTGGGTTCACTGCTTCATAAACGGACACCTATGCTATGGTTAAGTTATAGAAGATCACTCTTTTTTATTACTAACTGGGATTCTCTTTTAGCTAGTGTTGATGTTACAGGTTTTGTTCTTTTTTACAGCTCTCATGGGCATGAGGAGGAAATGTAATGCTTACATTGAGATTGCCTGAAGAAAATGAGTACTCGGTACTGAGGCAGTGGAAATAAGAAACAAATGTGTCTAAGAAATATGTATTTCTTAATCACTGAGACAAGTGAATGTCCGGTAATAAATTGTCAGTTTTGTGCTGGAACTGTCTGGCCACTGATGCACTTGATGATTGGACATATAGGGGTATGTTACTAAAGCGGGGGTATGGCCTTACCAAGACCATTGTACTACTTAAAAAAAAAAGAAAAAAGTACAGCAATGTGCCTAAGGGCTCATTTACACGACTGTCTCTGCGATATGCATTTCTGCCTGCTCAGGTGCACGTGTTTTCAGTGTTTTTTCGGTGTGTGTTTTATTTTGCTTTTACACATTTTCATGCATGTTTGTGGTGCGTTGGCACACATTCAAGCATGTTTGTGCGTGTTTACATGCATTTGGGGTATGTTCCAGTGTGGAAAAATGCATCATGCTGTACTTTTTTTAAAACACGCATGAAAGCACAGCATGTGGTGTAAATTAAGCTTATGTAAACACTACACTACTACTAGGCTCATGTAAACACAGTGGTGTAAACTAGGCTCATTGAAAAACATTAATGGGATTGGAGACAGCAGGCATTCCAGGCAAGCATACGAATAAATTGTTAAACACAGAACCCAACTGGATGAATAATGGCTGCGGCCTTTATTTTTGGTTTTTAAACTGATTAATAATTTAAAAAAAAGCAATCACAAATAAAACTGCAATTTATATTAGAATAAAGTAAACAGCCCAGCCACTGAGCCACAATAATCTTCTTTTTTTAAATCAAAGTTTATTGACATTCAAAGTGTACAAACCAGAACAATTAACAGGCAGAGTAAAGATTGACCAATATGTACAGCCAACCAAACTACAAAAGACTAGATTGTAGTAATGAAGTCTATAAGATCATAAGTAAGACAGTATATCTCTTATTCCGCAACAAACTTCAGCGTCAAAAAAACTTTATTAACTGTCAATTATTGTAAAAACAAAAGGGACCCACCACATAACAAGCCACGGCTCAGTAGGAGGGACAAGGGAGCTACCCAGATGAATCCTTTCTGGCGACTGGCAAAAAGCACCTACACTAAGCCCTTTTCATAGGGACAACCAGGAATTCCTGAACATTCCTGGGGGTCAGATAACCTTTTTTGACCTTATCCTAAGGGGACCTCCAGAAATCGAGAAGATTTCTGGGTATCACCTGACCTAAATTGACCTTTCCAAGTCCCCCTATTAATCCATTCATGTGGATGAGATGTCCACAGCTGGAACAAGATGTGATGCCAAGGAATGACACAAGTCTGGGCAGTCTCAAAGTGACCACTGGAATTGGTGGGGAGAGACATGAAAACAAAACACCAGCAGGCACTCCTGATAAAGCACATGGATACCGTCTATGGGTGAAGAGTTTATAACAGGCTGAGAGCAAAATAGATTCCAGCGCCCAATTACACCAAAAAACAGGTGTCCATTAAAAGTTCAACATTTTATTCCAAAGAAGTTAAAAGCAGGAGAAACATGACCGGATGTTATGCAGTATTACCAGTGGTTGGCCAGGCACAGGTTTGCGGCAGGAGGAATATGACTGCGGTCCCATAGGGAAGGAGATCCTTGTTGCGAGACCGCCTGCCGCTGCCGAACAGCGGAGGGACTAGCGTCACTGGAATTTACGTCACCGGAACCTGGAGGTCAGCTGATACAGCCTTGGAATGCTGGAACACCAGGAAGCTGAGCCGGTTGCCAGAACTACATGTTTCGTGGCATGCCCCTTTGTCAAATCCTCCAGTTCCTTAAAACTGACACTTCCACATTCCCATGGAGGGAAAGAGTGGCCTTAAATTAGGCTTTACCTTCTTTTTCCTCACATTTTTCTTGGATTTGCATTTGTACAATGGTGTATGTAAAAAAGACCAGAAGAGAGTCAGGGCCGGATTAACAATGGGGCTGATGGAGCTGCAGCTCCAGGCCCCTTTCTCAAGATAGGCCCATTTGCCCCCAAAAAAAAAAAAAAAAATTTTTTTTTTTTTTTTTTTTAAGATTTTTTTTTTTTTAAGATCGAATTTGGTGGGTTGTAGCTCGATGACCAGAGGTCACCGAAACCCCACATTTGGGGGTAGGCATGGGAAGAGCTACCCCACAACTGGTTAAAATATGGGACGGCTATAATTTATGGTATGCTTTCTAACTTAAGAAACAAGTGTTGGACTTTAAGTGGTTAAATTTAGTTACAATGTTAGTTAGTTACAATGTTTCATTTTGTTTACAAACTTCGCAGACTGCCCAGATTTGTTCTTTACACACAGAAGTGTATCCCTTTGATCTAAGAAGGAAGTGTCAGTTACAATGTTTCCTGTTAAAAACTTGGCAGACTGCCCAGATATTTTCTTTTGACAGCTGAAAGTCTTTCCACTTTTTATATGAAAGAATCAGCAAACTCTGCATTGAAGATCGTCAGGGGGGTTGAATCGAGATCACGATTTTGTTAACGATTAATTGTGCAGCTCTAGCACGGTATTTGCGCAGCAATTTTTCAAACATGTTTTTTTGGAAAAAAATGTTTCATTCATTAAAAAAACAGTTAGTTAGTTAAGTTAGCACAATTTTTTTGGTATCCTAAGCGATGCTTTACATTTTTTTAGGTTACATGTTTGGAGTTACAGAGAAGGTCTAGTACTAGAATTATTGTTCTTGCTCTAACGATCGTGGCGTATGTAACCTGTGTGTATCTGGCTCTGATACTACCAGTGCCTACCCAGCCACTGACTAGTATCTCTCCCCAGCCTGTCCCCACACACCCTCTCACCTGCTGACCTGTGGATGGGGGAATCACTCCTGCATTGTTATTGTGTTCTGCCAGTGCGTACAATGATCAGTGTTGCTAACTTTAGCTGGCAGCACTGATTGTTTTAAGAAAAAAAAACAGGCTGGTTGTACTCAAGTTGATTAATAGATTGACTTGTGTAAAACCAGATAGCCCATACATAGATTGACTATGGCTGGTCTCTGCATAATTGGCGTAATTTCAATCCATGTATGACCCGCTTAACCACTACTCAGTCCCTAAATATCCTTCCACTCCTGTACATAGTGCTCACTGTCATACTCTCCACACTCCTCTCCTGTACATAGTGCCCACTGTCATACTCTCCACACTTCTCTCCTATACATAGTACCCACTGTCATACCCTACACACTCCTCTCCTGTACATAGTGCCCACTGTCATACCCTCCACACTCCTCTCCTATACATAGCGCCCACTGTCATACCCTTCACACTCCTCTCCTGTACATAGTGCCTGCTGTCATACACTTCTCTCCTGTACTTAGTGCCCACTGTCGCACCATCCACACTCCTCTCCTGTACATACTGCTCACTATCATACCCTCCACACTCCTCTCCTATACATAGTGCCCACTGTCATACCCTCCACACTCCTCTCCTATACATAGTGTTCACTGTCATACCCTCCACACTCCTCTCCTATACATAGAGCCCACTATCATACCGTCTACATTCCTCTCCTGTACATACTGCCCACTGTCATACCCTCCATTCTCCTCTCCTGTACATACTGCCCCATCATACCCTCCACACTTCTCTCTGGTACGTACTACCCTCTGTCATACCCCCTCACTCTTCCTGTACATACTGCCCATTGTCATACCCTTCACACTCCTCTCCTGTACATAGTGCTTTTTGCCGTACCCTTTGTACTCCTCTCCTGTACATAGTGCCCACTGTTAGACCCTCCACATTCCTCTCCCTCACCTGCACATACTTCCCACTTATATACCGTCCATACTCCTCCCCTATGTCGCTTACCCACAAAAACAGTTCTTTACAATTATACTGAATATCCTCAATGTTACCAGCTCTAGAATGGACACACTTTTGTTAGTTCAACTAAAGGAAATATCAGTTCTCATATTTGTTCTGCCCCATTATTAGTACTCATTTAATTTTGTGATTACTACTATGATGTATAGAGGAACATCGGGGATCTCAGCTACTCTAAATATAGCACTTATATAAAAAAGTGTCCCTGAAAATATTTTTTAAATGTTGGCAACTGTGCACTTAGGCACTGCCCAAGGGCCACCGTCCACCGGGTCAGTAGGGGGCCCCATGAGAGGCTCCTGGGATCCTGTGATAATAAAGCGGTAGTAAACTTTCCTGACATTACTACTTTTTAGAGGCCCTGGGGTAGGTTATGCCACAACGTACAAGTATGCACAGCATATTAGCACATTAGTGTACACTTACATTTTCAGACTGAGCCCTCCAGTGCTGCGATGAATCAGGCGGGGCCTGGACACTTCCATCTTCACCCGGTCTTCCTTCTGGGTTCTGTGCCTTTGGTCACTTGCCTTGGCTGGGCTGCGTTCATGTCATTCCCACGCATTTATTTATTATTTATTACACCCCATTCACACCTCCGCGACAAAACGCCCGACGCCGGCTGCTCGTGCCGCTGGAGGGGAGAATTCCCATTGCTGTCTATGAGATGGTTCACATCTCATAGACGCCGTACACCTGCGGCATGAAAAAAAGTCCCGGACCCTTTTTTTCAGGCGGCATTGGCGTTCGGGCCATACAAAGCAATAGGAAGGATTTGTAAAAAAAAAGTTACACTATTCGCGGCAAATTAAGCCGCGTACGTGGCGTTACTTGTCGCGGAGGTGTGAATGCAACCTAAAAGGCCCCACCAAAATCCTCAGCACCAGGCCCATGATGTTCTTAATCTGGCCCTGAAGAGAGTAAGAGAAAGAAGTTTGTTAGTGTTTGTGTACACTTACAGCAAACATTCTTTTTTATTCCTTTTGGGAAAAAGGTTTTACATATAAAAAATAAATAAAAAAATGAATAATGTAAACACCCCTGCTAGAGTTGAATGATTTGACTCATTCCTGTAACTGATACATCTGCAAGAGAGCATGTTCTTTTGAAAAAAGGGGTATTGCATGTGGGGGGTTGGCAGAACCTCTGTTTGAGGGTGGTGTCCAGTTCATTTTCAGTTAGTTACGTAGCAGAGTATCTCACCAAAAATTTATTTTTTGTTGTAGAAGATGTCTGAAACTTGAGTCAAGCCTCGTACACACGACTGGTTTTCCCGGCACGAAAACTGCCAGGAGAGCATTTGGCTGGGAATCCTGGCCGCGTGTATGCTCCCTAGCAGTTTTCCCATCAGGAAAACAGCCAAAAATCCCGATGTGAACATAGAGAACCCTGCTCTCTATTTCCCCGTCGGGATTCCCAGCAGAGTGTTTCCTGCCGAGACAACCGGTCGTCTGTATGCTTACCTGCAGGGTAACGAAACCGCGCATGCTCAATAACACTTTGACGCATGCGCGGTAGCATACAAAGTTAGTGTGGGGTGTAGCAAGATGGCGGCGACGGAATTGAATGTGACGAAAATTACATTTCAGGGGGCGCTCTGTACACCAACTGTGTACAGAATGCCTCCAGAATTCCACATCTCATTGACTTTATAGAAAATTACAGTAGCTGCAGATTGAAAAGGAAAAGTAATTTTTACTAACATTAAATTTTAATATGGCTTCTGTAACATTCAAATCAAGTGAAAGTGAGAAAGTGCCATGAATTGTCAAGGAAAATAGTTAAAAGAAGCCTAAAACCTCAAGTGTATTATGTTATTGCATGGTCATTTAATGTCCACTGTCTTCTCTTGTAAGAAATGTGACGGCAGAAAAAGACCAAGTGGTCCATCATATCTGCCCATTGTTTTTGTTTATTTATTGTTATACATGTTTTTTTTAATTTTTTTACTTTTTTTATCAGAATATAGATCTATGTATGTTCCAAGCATGTTTGAATCATCTTACTGCTGACTGACTTGACTACCTCTGCTGGAAATATGTGTCAAGCATCAACTACTATTTTTACTAAAATAATATTTTCTAAGATTCGTTTTGATCTTTTCTCAAGTTAGCTTGAGTATTTAAAGGTTTCAATCATGTCCCCCCTGTCCCTTCTTTACACCAGACTGTACATATTAACTAAAGATCTATTTAGGGGAACCAGGAGCTTCTAATTCCTGCTGGTGACCCCTCCAGTGATACATCCTAGAATTCGATTTGCTTTTCCCACTGCCTGGTAACACTGTTTTCTCATTTTGCAGTCATATGAAATAACTACCCCCTATTTTTTTTTATCTGTAGAGCTGGACAACACTGTACCCCCAATGAAATACTCTCTCAAGGGATTCTTTTTCCCTAGGTGCATTATTTTGCATTTAGCCAGAATTGCAGTTACATGTTACAGATTCCTCCAAGGATATCAACCCTATTGCACACCTTTTGTGTCATCAGCAAAAAGATTTGTGATTTGTGTAATATCGTTGCCACTTTGTAAACAATAGCCATAAAGAAATTAGAAGTGAAAATAAATGGAAAGACATGAACCTTATAATGCAGGTCACTGACTTTAGGGGGGCCCGACTGTAGTCAATGGGAGTAGAAAATGCCCGATGGCAAAGGGAGAAAAAGAAAAAAAATGCCCTGGCATCTTTGGTAGTAAACATTTCCTCTGGCTCGGTAGTGAGTGGGAGTAAAAAATGCCCCCAGGGTTGATGGTCAGTTGAAATAAAAATGTCTCCTTGGTTAAAGTGGAATGAGAAGTGCCATATTGTTGTTATCAGTAAAATAAACAGTACCCCATTATTGGTATCAGTGGAAGGAATAGTTCCCCATCATTAGTGTAAGTGGGAGGAATAATGCCCCATCATTGGTGTCAGTGGGAGAAATAGCACCTCATCATTGGCATTAGTAAGAGAAACAGTGTCCTATTGTTAGTGTCAGTGGGAGGAATAGTGCTCCATCTTTGGTGTTAGTGGGAGGAATAATGCACTGTCATTAGTGTAAGTCTAGTCCCCCCAGTGTTGGTGTTAGTGGGATAAATTGTGCCCAAAGGGTTAGTTAAAGGCGAAGGGCCCAAGTTTTGGGATCCTTGTTATAGTGGTTATCGTTATTCCTAAATTTTGATCATGCGATAAATACTATTGACACGTGTTTGCAGTCACTTGCTAAGATCACTAAAACATCTCATGATTTTTCTTAGGGAAAGCAACCATGTAGAATTTGTCCATAATATTTGAAATATGCCTAATTTAAGATATGATTTTTTATGACCAGGTCATCCAGTGGCTTAGTTCATGTTTGGAATGTAAGTACACGAAGAGCAGAGACTGTACTAAATGGACATGATGGCAAATCTGTTTACTGGATCCATACTCTTCAGAGCAAAGACTGTCTTTTGAGGTAATAAAACCTTACAAACTGTCTTATTTCTGGAAATGATAGGTGCTGTTTCTTCGTTACATAATTCTGTTTGAATGATTTCTTCTACCAGCATTTTTTTACTCTTTTAAGGGTATAATGTAATGTAGACGGTTAAAAACTTTCCTGCAAATGTGGAGGATATCTTTATAAATCTAAACAAATCTTTCGATTTTTTTTTTTTTTTTCCACCCAACTCAAACAGGATGTAAGTTGTGCAAGACTCCATGGTGAATGCATCATCCTTATATGCACATTCACAAAATGGCTTGGCTTCTGAGCCAAGTACATGACTAAGTTCTGTACATTTACTACCAGTAAATTAGGACTGTGATTTCCTTCTTTAAGATTACTGTATTTCCAAATCTCCAGAAATTGAGAAGACCTTGTCCCACGTGATGAGCCCATTTTCTGTCATAATTTCAAAACAGAACCCTCTTTTTTCTAGTGGTCTGGGGCTAAGAAACTGGGGGCATTTCTTTACCTGCGCCTTTGTATATGATGCAATGGCCTGGTGATTGGAAGCTCTGGTAGGCGTAAGGGTTTGCAACAATCAGTATTAATACAGTAACAGTGCCAGCATACTGGCAGAACACTTGGAGCACTTGTTTGCCTTTATAAGATGGTAAAATGCCACATTGCCAGATTCCCCAAGGACATAATGAATCAGGTTAAAATTGTGTAACCATGTATGAACCCGATTTTGTGTAACTATGATATAAAAAAACGGTTTAAGGAATTATTTCTAATATTTGCTTAGTTTTTATCCATTTTATCCATTTAGTATTGAATGTTTTAATTTTTATAGTATACACCTTGTATAATCATTTTTTGTTTCATTTTGTGTACTAGTCTTGAGAGGTAACTCCCAGTGTGCTGGCAAGAAATGGACAGATCATTTTAAGGAAAATCCTGGAGCCCGCCTTTTTATTTTTTTGGAGCCAGGGTAGATACAGTCTAGGATAGTTGTCTCGCTACTGTTGTAATTACTTGGCATGAGCTTCTGTATTTTATGCCAATGAGATGCCAGCTATTATCCCTGTTATCTTGTGAAATATTACATATTGCAATGCAGTATATCACATTGCACAGCTTCTAAGGTATATAGGTAATGATGCAATTTGTTTAAAGGGTAACTCAGTGGTCTTGTAAAATTAGATGTTATTTTGTTAAAGTGATTGTAAAGTCTTGTTTCTTTTCCTTTAAAAATAAATAATGTTATACTTACAGGGCCAGATCCACGTACAGCGGGCGCAACTTAATTTTTGGGATTTAAGGGCCAGATCCACGTACAGCGGGCGCAACTGAATTTTTGGGATTTAAGTTACACCGCCGCAAAATTTCTACCTAAGTGCCCGATCCACAAAGCACTTACCTAGAAATTTTCAGCGGTGTAACTTAAATCCGTCTGGCGCAAGGCGTGCCCAATCTAATGGGGCGAGTCCCATTTAAATTAGGCACGCTCCCGCGCCGGACGTACTGCGCATGCTCCCGACGCGATTTTCCCGACGTGCTTTGCGCGAAGTTACGTTGCGCCGAGTTTTGTGAATCGCGCCGGGTAAAAAAAGTTGCGGCGGGAAAAAAAAAATTGTAAAATTTTTTTTACAGCGTCGCGGGAAAGAAGGGTCTACTTTTACATGGTGTACTAACTTTACGATTTGTAAAAGCAGCCCTAATTTTGCATTTGCAAACTAACAACTTACGGAGACTTCACGAAGGGAAACCGCTTCGTGGATCTCCGTAAGTGCTAATTTGCATACCCAACGCGGAATTTCGACGAGAAATGGCCCCAGCGGCGGCCGAGGTACTGCATCCTAAGATCCGACAGTGTAAAACTATTACACCTGCCGGATCTTAGGAATATCTATGCGTAACTGATTCTGTGAATCAGTCGCATAGATAGAAACAGGGATACGACGGCGTATTAGTAGATACGCCTGCGTATCCCTTTTGTGGATCTGGCCCACAGTGCCTTGCAAAAGTATTGACCCCCTTGGCATTTTTTGTGTTGCCTCACAAGCCTCATTTAATTTACGAAACATGCCCACAACTTTGAAGATTTAAAAATTGTTTTTTATTGTGAAGCAAACGACGAATAGGACAAAATGTCAATGTGCATAACTATTCACCCCCTTAACCACTTCCATACTGGGCCAATTCTGGCACTCTCCCACATGTAATAATCATATTTTTTTTGCTAGAAAATTACTTAGAACCCCCAAACATTATGGCCCGGATTCACAAAACACTTACGCCGACGTATCTCGACATACACCGTGTAAGTGTAAATATGCGCCGTCGTATCTGTGGGCCGTGCCCACAAAACTAGATACGCCTGAAAATAGGCTTCATCCGAACGACGTAACTTTCCTACGCCGGCGTATCGTTGGCGCATATTTACGCTGGCCGCAAGTGGTACTCCCATTGATTACCTATGCAAATGAAGGAGATACGCCGATTAACGAACGTACTTGCGCCCGGCGCATAATATACGCGCTTTGCGCAAGTCCTATGTCCGGCGTAAATTTATTCCCCATATAGGAGGCGCAAGTCATGCAAAGGTATGGACCAGGGAACACAGCCGTCGTATTTTACGTAGTACGTGAATAGGGCTAGGCGTAGGTTATGTTCACGTCGTAGGCAGTGATTCGACGTATCTTAGGCAGTTTTTTCGACGTGATTCTGAGCATGCGCACTGGGATGCGTCCACGGGACGGCGCATGCGCCGTACGTTATTCGTAACTTTATGACGCTCAGTCCTTCATTTACATGGGGTCACGCCTCATTAGCATGGCTCACGCCCACTTCCACCTACGCTGGCTTACGCTGAGGAAACCCAGCGTAGATTTGAGAGCGACTGGGGGCGAGTGCTTTGTGAATACTGTGCTTGCCTCTGTGCGCTGCGTCGGCGTAGCGTATATTCGATACGCTACGCCGGCATAAATATGCGCCAGTGTCTGTGAATCCGGGCCTATATATATATATATATATATATATATATATATATATATATATATTTAGCAGGCACCCTAGGGAATAAAGTGGCGGTCATTGCAACTTTTTATCTCGCACAGTATTTGTGCAATCATTTTTCAAACACCTTTTTTTTTTTTTTAACGGTTTCATGAATTTAAAAATAACAAAACAGTAGAGTTAGCCCAATTTTTTTGTATAATGTGAAAGATGATGTTACGCCGAGTAAACAGATACCTAACTTGTCATGCTTTAAAATTGCGCACACTAATGGAATGGCGCCAAACTTCGGTACTTAACCACTTAAGACCCGGACCAATATGCAGGTAAAGGACCAAGCCCCTTTTTGCGATTCGGCACTGCGTCGCTTTAACTGACGATTGCGCGGTCGTGCGACGTGGCTCCCAAATAAAATTGCCGTCCTTTTTTTTCCACAAATAGAGTTTTCTTTTGGTGGTATTTGATCACCTCTGCGGTTTTAATTTTTTGCGCTATAAACAAAAATAGAGCGACATTTTTGAAATAAATTCAATATTTTTTTGATCACTTTTATTCCTATTACAAGGAATGTAAACATCCCTTGTAATAGGAATGGTTTGTGACAGGTCCTCTTTATGGAGAGAGGCAGGGTCAATAAGACCCCACATCTCTCCTCCTGGCTGGAAAGCATGAGATCGGGAATAAAAAATCTCATGCATAGAGATATCCTCGTCATCCGGCGCTGGCCCGGGAGAGCCTGGAGAAGCGCCGATGGCAGCAGGAGGGGGAACGTCCACTCCCGTCGACTATAAGAATGATCATGCGGTGGAACTGCCGCTATGATTGTTCTTATGGTGCGCAGAATCGCCGGCTGAAAAGAAGGATATCGGAATGATGCCTGTAGCTGCAGGAATCATTCAGATATCCCCCCTGAAAGTCCAGGACGTCATATGACATCCAGCGGTAGGGAAGTGGTTAAAGTCAATACTTTGTAGAGCCACATTTTGCAGCTAACACAGCTCCAAGTTGCTTTGGATAAGTCTCTATGAGCTTGCTACACCTTACCACTGGGATTTTTGCCCATTCCTCCTTGCAAAACTGCTCCAGCTCCTTCAAGTTGGATGGTTTGCACTTGTGAACAACAATCTTTAAGTTTGACCACAGATTTTCTATCGGATTGAGGTCTGGGCTTTGACTAAGCCATTCCAACACATTTACATGTTTCCCCTTAACCACTTAAGACCCCAACCAAAATGCAGCTAAAGGACCTTGCCCCTTTTTGCGATTCGGCACTGTGTCGCTTTAACTGACAATTGCGCGGTCGTGCGACATGGCTCCCAAACAAAATTGGCGTCCTTTTTTTCCTACAAATAGAGCTTTCTTTTGGTGGTATTTGATCACCTCTGCGGTTTTTATTTTTTGCGCTATAAACAAAAATAGAGCGACAATTTTGAAAAAAATGCAATATTTTTTACTTTTTGCATATATAAACATGTTTTTTTCCTCAGTTTAGGCCGATCCGTATTCTTCTACATATTTTTGGTAAAAAAAATCGCAATAAGCGTTTATCAGTTGGTTTGCGCAAAATTTATAGCGTTTACAAAATAGGGGATAGTTTTATTGCATTTTTAGTATTTTTTTTTTTTTACTACTAATGGCGGCGATCAGCAATTTTTTTCGTGACTGCGACATTATGGCGGACAATTTTGACAAATTTTTGGGACCATTGTCATTTTCACAGCAAAAAATGCATTAAAAATGCATTGTTTACTGTTGAAATGACAGTTGCAGTTTGGGAGTTAACCACAGGGGGCGCTGAAGGAGTTATGTTTCACCTAGTGTGTGTTTACAACTATAGGGGGGTGTGGCTGTAGGAGTGATGTCACCGGTTGTGTCTCCCTATAAAAGGGATGACACGATTGATGCAGCCGCCACAGTGAAGAACGGGGAAGCCGTGTTTACACGCGGCTCTCCCCGTTCTTCAGCTCCGGGGACCGATCGCGGGACCCCAGCGGCGATCGGGTCCCGGAGCTTTGGACCGGGTCGCGGGATCGCGCCCGCGACCCACGGCTGGGTACATGTACAGGATGTACCTGTACGTACATGTGCCCAGCCGTGCCATTCTGCTGACGTATATGTGCAGGAGGCGGTCCTTAAGTGGTTAAACTACTCAAGTGTTGCTTTAGCAGTGTGTTTGGGGTCATTGTCCTGCTGGAAGGTGAGCCTCCGTCCTAGCCTCATGTCACACACAGAGTGGTACAGGTTTTGCTCAAGAATATCCCTGTATTTAGCACCATTCATCTTTCCCTCAACTCTGACCAGTTTCCCACTTAGATTGCACATCATTTCACTAATTATGTGACTTCTGAAGGTAATTGGTTGCACCAGAGCTTTTTATGGGCTTCATAACAAAGGGGGTGAATACATACGCACATGCCATTTATCAGTTTTTTATTTCTGAAAAATTGTTTTATGTACCGTATTTATCGGGGTATACCGCGCGCCAGCGTATAACGCGCACCCCAAGCTTAGAAAGGTAGTTTAACCGGTTAACGCCCGCCCACTGTATATTTACGTCCTGTTTTTAAAGATGGATATCTCAGTAACGGCAGCAGCTGCTGCCACAACCGAGATGTCCATCTCTTCAGTGGGCGGTACTGTCAACGATAACGGCGAGATCGCCGTTATCGGTGGCGGGAGAGGGCCCCCCCCTCCCGCCGCTCTCCCACGCCCTCCGCCGCTTACCGGAGCCGTCGGTAGTGGCGGAGGCGATCAGGTGCTGCTGCCTGTTGTGTGAGGACGCGAGTGAGGGCAAGATGGCCCCCACCCGTCCTCATAGCATTGCTGGGCGGAAGTGACGTCAAAACGTCAGTCCCGCCCAGTGTCTTAAAGAGACATTTTTTTTGTTGTCATTTTTTAATGACAGAATTTCCATTTTTTTTTGCATTTAAATCTAAATATGAGATCTGAGGTCTTTTTGACCCCAGATCTCATATTTAAGAGGACTTGTCATTCTTTTTTCTATTACAAGGGATGTTTAATAGGAATAAAAGTGATACATTTTTTTTTATTTCAGTGTAAAAAATTATAAAATCCATAAAAATAAATAAGAAACCCCCCCAAAAAAATGTTTAAATCGCCCCGTCCCGACGAGCTCGCGCGCAGAAGCGAACGCATATGAAAACGGTGTTCAAACCACACAAGTGAGGTATCGCCGCGATCGTTAGAGCGAGAGCAATAATTCTAGCCCTAGACCTACTCTGTAGCTCAAAAAATGCAACCTATAGAATTTTTTAAACGTCGCCTATCGAGATTTTTAAGGGTAAAAGTTTGACGCCATGCCACAAGTGGGCGCAATTTTTAAGCGTGACATGTTGGGTATTATTTTACTCGGCGTAACATTGTCTTTCACAATATATAAAAAAATTGGGCCAAATTTATTGTTGTCTTATTTTTTAATTCAAAAAAGTTAATTTTTTTCAAAAAAAGTGCGCTTGTAAGACCGCTGCGCAAATACGGTGTGACAAAAAGTATTGCAATGACCGTCATTTTATTCTCTAGGTCTGTTAGAAAAAAAATATATAATGTTTGGGGGTTTTAAGTAATTTTCTAGCAAAAAAAATGGCTTGGGGCTTAAGTGGTTAAGGAAAAAAAAACTTACATTTTTGCCCTGCGTCCATCGGCGGCCTTGTCCGGCGTCCGTCTGCGGCCTTGCGCGGGGTCTGTCCAGCCTAGTGGGTGTCCTCTCGGCTTCTCTCAGTACACTCGGTACACTCGGCTCGGCTCTAGGCTGCGGTGGGCGGAGCAGAGCGTGGCCGAACCGAGCGCGGCTGAGCCTAGCCAAGTGCGCAGTACACTCGACTCGGCTCTAGGCTGCGGCGCTCAGAGACAGCGGGGATCGGCATATATTTTCCCCTGATTTTAAGGGAAAAAAAGTGCGCGGTATATGCCGATAAATACGGTATATATTTTTCTAATTTTACTTCACTGACTTAGACTATTGTGTTCTGATCCATCACATATAATTCAGATTAAAAAAACATTGAACTAAAGGCTGTAATGTAACAAAATAGGTAAAAAGCCAAGGGGGGTGAATACATTTGCAAGGCACAGTACCTGCTCTGTTGCAGTGGATTTGCACAGAGCAGCCTTTTCTCTGGTCCCTCTTCGGTGCTCCTGGCCCCTCCTTCCTGTTCAGTGCCCCCACAGCAAGCAGCTTCCTATGGGGGCACCCAAGCTGAGTCACAGCTCCCTGTGTCCAGTCAGACACGGTGCTCCGACCCAGCCTGCCTCGCCCCACCCCCTCTTTCCCCTGATTGGCTAGCTGACTTTGACAGCAGCAGGAGCCAATGATGCCTCTGCTGTGTCTCAGCCAATCAGGGAGGAGAATTTCTGACAGTTTAGACACTAATCTACATCGCTGGACAGAGAGGGACCTCAGATAAATGTTAGGGGGACTGCTGCACAAAGAAGGCTTTTTATCTTAATAAATGCATTAAGATAAAAAAAACTTCTGACTTTACAACCCCATTAAATACTCAAGTGTTCTACCTCCCAACAAGGTTGGCATCTGGGGGTATTCATTGTTTTATCTTTGAGACTATTATTGCTGTGGACTACTTGAAGTAAAGTGCAATGAGCAAGTAAGTGCCATTATACTCTCCAGTAATATAAATACGTAATTCAAGGGGATTTGATTATCTACTGTTTGGGGTAGAAAGGAAAAGAAGGAGGGGCAGCATTAGGAGCCAGTTATGTTATGTGCTGTCCAAAACTTAGTGAACAGAGGGATGACTACATTAGTGTCCTGCTGCTAATTTATTGTCCAGTCACTGCCAGGGGAGTTTTCATTAACATACTATCTGCTGCAGAGGGGATGGAGCTCCCTGTTGAGTCTGGCAGGGATGCCCGGATCACAGATTGGCTGAACAGAATTACAAATCCTTTGCTCATTTCAACTGTTTAACTACTTGGCTGTGCTTTAGCTTTAAACGAATCATATAGATCAGGCATCTCCAAACTTTCGAAACAAAGGACAAGTTTACTGCCCTTCAAACATTAGGGGGCCTGACTGTGGCCAGTGGGAGTATAAAATGCCCTGGCATCGGTGACAGTAAACAATGCCATAGGCTTGCAGCTTATAGGTGACCATAGGAGAGACAATAGAAGAGAAAAATATATGTATGATTCTTATGGTCCATTTCCAGGACTCTTGTCTCTCCCATGATCACCTATAAGCTGCATCTTGTGTGCGCATGTAAAGGTCAAAAATCACAGTATACATATGGAAGATTTTTTCTGGTTTGACAACCGTCATCATCTGAAAATGTTATCTTGCTACAATAACTCCTGAAGAAGCTGTGTTCATGGTAAAACGTGTAGCTTGATCGAGTACGGTTCGGATCAAACATTGTTGTATGACATCATACTATGATTACTGTAATGACTGAATAATATCTGTAATTTTATACAACTTGAATGGTTTGATTTATGTGAGAGTAAATGATATCACGTGTATTAATTTAAACAAATATTTAAACTGAAAAAATAAATGATTTCGTAAATTTGAATTATATCAATATTTGAGCACCTAAAAAATCCTGTCCTATCTGTATATTGTCTACTGCAATGCTTGTGTGACTCTTAAGTGGATTGTTAGAGGATTCATTTTTTTTCATGGCTCTTTAACCAACTGATTAGTCTAGGGCAGAACCACTATTACATTTTATCTTTCATCAAATCATTGGATCAGATTTATGAAAACTGTTGGCTAGAAGTGAACTGTACTTGCAATTGCTTGTAATTTTACCCGGAAGGCAATTAACAAGTTATTGCTTTTCATGGAAACATATCTGCTGTAACCCAGCAGTTTGTAGAAAAGCTTTTTCAGGGTGTCATTGTTCTATATTAATATGAATAGTACTTTTAATTTAACCACTTAAGCCCCGGACCAATATGCAGCCTAAAGACCCAAGGTGTTTTTACAGTTCGGGACTGCGTCGCTTTAACAGACAATTGCGCGGTCGTGCGACGTGGCTCCCAAACAAAATTGGCGTCCTTTTTTCCCCACAAATAGAGCTTTCTTTTGGTGGTATTTGATCACATCTGCGGTTTTTAGTTTTTGCGCTATAAACAAAAATAGAGCGACAATTTTGAAAAAAAAGCAATATTTTTTACTTTTTGCTGTAATAAATATCCCCCAAAAACATATATAAAAACATTTTTTTTCCTCAGTTTAGGCCGATACGTATTCTTCTACCTATTTTTAGTAAAAAAAATCGCAATAAGCGTTTATCGATTGGTTTGCGCAAAATTTATAGTGTTTACAAAATAGGGGATAGTTTTATTGCATTTTTATTTTTTATTTTTTTTTTACTACTAATGGCGGCGATCAGCAATTTTTTTCGTGACTGCGACATTATGGCGGACACTTCGGACAATTTTGACACATTTTTGGGACCATTGTCATTTTCACAGCAAAAAATGCATTTAAATTGCATTCTTTATTGTGAAAATGACAGTTGCAGTTTGGGAGTTAACCACAGGTGGCGCTGTAGGAGTTAGGGTGCACCTAATATGTGTTTACAACTGTTTGGGGGTGTGGCTGTAGGAATGACGTCATCGATCGTGTCTTCCCTATAAAGGGAATGACGCGATCGATGCGCCGCCATAGTGAAGGACGGGGAAGCCGTGTTTACACACGGCTCTCCTCGTTCTTCAGCTCCGGGGAGCGATCGCGACGGAGCGGCTATAAACAAATAGCCGCGCCGTGGTCCCGGATCGCTCCCCGAGCGGACCCGACCTCCGCATGTAGCGGGGGGGGTCCCGATCGGACCCCCCACCCGCTAATAGGCGAGGACGTACCCATACGCCCATGTGCCTGTACGTGCCATATTGTGGACGTATATGTACATGGGCTGGTCCTTAAGTGGGACAAAATTCCAAGGAAGAGGCAGTGCCAAACAATCTCTTAACAGTATGGACAATGATCCCAATTTGTCTTTCAACCAAAATCATATCCCCTCTGTAATATCGTGTTAGTTTAATGGTCCGTATGATAGCAGCGATTACGCTTCATGTACAACGAATCTTCTGTCAACTATGCTAATTCAGCAGTTTTACACATAGGGGTGAAATTGACTCCGTGATGGTAGTGTGGTATTTGAAAAGCATTGATCTAAGTGATTGATGGTGGACATGTAATTTTGTTTCTATAATGGAATAATATCTTTCTCTTGTGCTATTAGTTGTTATAGACTGTTAAAGTGAAACGGTAACCATTTTTTTTATTACTATTTTTGAGGGTAGAAGGGTTAGAACCTTTGCGTTTTTTATTGTTGTCTTCCCTAGTAAGGAGATTCACTCTGGTTTTCTGTGCTGATGTCTGTTGTCACCGGGACAGTGAGGGGAAATTTCACAGTTGTCACTGGAACAGGAGGTAAAGGGAAATCTGCAGGTAAGGATACCTGTTCCAACTGTCTATACAGTTGAACCTCTGATTACGAGCATAATCCATTCCAGGAGTATGCTCGTAATCCAAAGTACTCGCATATCAAAGCGATTTTGAAGTCAATGGAAACTAAAATAATTTGTTCCGCATTGACTTCAATAGGATGCAATACCGAATGCGGCCAGAGGTGGGGGGGGCGCCAGACAGCGCTGAAAACAGGCGAAAAGGCCCGAGGACACTTCGGCTCGTTTCCTGCGCCCCTGTCCTCAGGCCAAATGAGGTACTGCAGGCCAATGTTAGGCTTTTGTCGGCTCCTGTGCCCCCGTACCTCAGGCCAAATGAGGTACTGCAGGCCTATTTTCGGCTCTGCTCAGCTTCTGCTTCCCCGTACCTCAGGCCAAATGAGGTACTGCAGGCCTTGAATTGATGGTGGATTTTAATGAAGGTAAGGATGCACTTACAGTTAGGTAGGCCACACCTACGCATTTCATCATCAAAAGGACATCCTTTTGATGACGAAACGCATAGGTGTGGCCTAGCTAAGTGACGTCATCACGCACCGTACGGAGACATGCAACAACAGAGTCGAGCAGACGGAGGAAGCTCAGAGGAGACGCCGCTTCCCCTTATGTGATATTGCGCCCAAAGTTTCTACCTAACTGTAAGTGCATCCTTACCTTCATTAAAATCCGCCATCAATACGGTTTTACACTATGTGGTTTCCCCTCGTTTTTCATTTCATGGGAGCTTGAACTGGTATTGATTCACTGGAGCGGATACTGTTTGGAATTGTCCCCTGCACCTTCCATATCCAGAGATAGTCCTATTGGGAAGACTCTAAACATCCCTGAGCCTTATTAGACTGCTGCAATAACGGTCAATCCATCTGGTAAGGAGACTATATTTCACTAATTGGGTGTCCTTTCCGGTGGAGGATCTTTGTTTCACCCCAATTCATTTATCAGCACTTCATGAACTTTCTTTCATTCATTCAGTTGGATGTGGATTATGTTTATGGACTTTCTTCACAAAAATTCATTATTATTTTTCATATATGTCACGGTTCTCTATACCAATATTTTTTAGTTATATATTGGCTGTTATCGTTCACTGAGCGCTGTACTTTGTTTCTATATTGTTTTATTTACTTTGGTATCTTAAGTAATAGGTACTGGCAGCTTTTCATACACTCACGTGTGTTTTTTATTTCATAGCGCAGTGTTTTTTTCTTTTTTCGGAAAGAAAATCTTTTTTCACTTTGCCCCCTACAACTTGCTGGTGTCTCTTAAGCCTCATACACACGATCGGACCTCAATAGGACAAATCCATGGAATTTTGTCCAAAGGGCGTTGGCCGTGAACTTCTGCATACAGACGGCTAACATACACTAAACTACGTTGTTTTTCAGCCCTTTAGCACCACCCTTTGGGCAACTTCTGCTAATGTTGTCTGATGGTTAGCATTGGTTCGGAGCATGTGTGTTTGTACTTTGTATTTTAGTCCGAAGGACTTGTGTACACACGATCGGATAATCCGATGGAACACATTCGTTGTGAGACAATTTGAGAGCATGGCTATCCAACATTTGTTGTTGGAAATTCCAACAACAATTGTCCGATGGAGCATACAGACGGTCGGTTTATAACAAAACCCTTCCATCACATAATTGTTTCGGAATATCCGATCGCGTGTACGGGCCTTTAGGCTTACCATTTCTGCTAGTTCGCCCAAGAAACGATTAAACACTAGATCAGAGCGTACCACTCTGTGGGCATGGAAGGTGGGTGAGGCACTGAGGGCACCCCAGCCGAACTCTTGGTTTCCTAACACCCCCCTGTGGCTGAATCCTAACCTGTCGCAGTTCTATACCATCCCGGACCCGCAGGCCTGGGCCAAATATAAAATACTGACCCTTGAACATGTTATCAGCAACAGAGAGCTCACTCCCTTTCACATTTTACGCACATTTTACGCACCAAATTTAATGTGCCTGCACAGGCCCATTATCGGTATCTTCAAATTGCTCATTCCTACAGGTGTCAATTTTTAGGCCAACCAAGTGAATTGGTATACTCTGAGCTCGAATCCACCCTCCGGGTAAAAGACTTGGAGAAGCCCACGTCTTAGCTCTATGGATCCCTGCTGGTTGCTGCCAACCCCGAGCTGTACTCCCTCCGCAGGAAATGGGTGCGGGATATACCGGGGCTGGATGAGGACGACTGAAGGGAGATTTGGGACTTTCCCTTCTCCCCTCTGGTCTCAGCAGCGGACAAATTAGTCCAATACAAAATTGTGCATAGAGATCACTACACACCTCACAGGTTGCACCAGATGTCGCCGGCGCATTCTCCGGCGTGCTGGCGTTGCTCCTATCAACCGGGTGACTTTTTACAAATTTTTTGGGTTTGCCCGCCAATCGAACTTTATTGGAAAGAAGTTCTTCAGGTGATTGCTAAGGTCACTAAGACTTGTGTTCTCTATGATCCTGAATATTGTCTGCTGGGGCTGGTGGAACAAATGTCAATGATTAGAACCAGGAAAGTACTCATATCCCTGTTACTATATTATGCTCGTAAGGCCATTACGATGACCTGGAAACAATCGTCTCCCCCTTCTGTCAGATTCTGGAAAAGCCCAGTGAATGCCAGTTTGCCCCTGTATAGGGCCACCTACTTGGGCAGGGGATGTCCACAAAAATTTGAGAAGGTATGGAACTATTGGCTAGATGATAACACCACGACAACTGATGCAGTAGCTAATGCCTAGATTGACAATATGTCTTCAGTTTGTTAGTTTATTGACCCAACTATTCTCATGTTGCATTCTCCTGTCGGTACCAATTTTGAGCACAGATTATCCTGAAATTAACCTCTCCCCACATTGGGGTTATAGTATAAGTTAAGTTAGGTTGTTTATGATGTGTGTTGTGCCCTGTTGCGGAATGTTGTCGTAACAGAGAAAATGCTGTTGCGTGGGCAACTGTTCGGCCCCTGCGTGGGCTAGTTTTGTATGCTAATGTAAACTTCAATAAAAAAAACACTAGATCAGAGGCGATTAAACACTAGATGAGAAACAGAGCGACATCATGACATAACTTCAAGTCCAGGGTGGAAGTTTTTATTTTTTGATCTTCTACTTTCCTTGAAATAGGAATTAAAGTGATCTAAAAAAAAATGTGACAGTGTAAAAATAAAAAAAAGTAAATGCATGCATAAGTCGCGCACGCATATGTAAACGGTGTTTGCACCACACATGTGAGGAATCGCCGTGAATGTAAAGAGTGCAATAATTCTAGCACTAGACCTCCTCTGTAGCTCTAAATGTGTAACCTGTAAAGCACTTTAAAACATCGCCTATGGAGATTTTTAAGTACTGTAGTTTGTCGCCATACCACGAGCGTGTGCAATTTTAAAGTGGGACATGTTAGGTATCTGTTTACTCAGTGTAACATCATGTTTCATATTATACAAAAAATGTGGTAGATGTTGTGTTTTTTTTAAATTCATTAAAAAAAAATGTTGCCCTAAAACATTGCGTTTGAAAAAACGCTGCGCGAATACCGTGTGATATAAAAAATTGCAATGATCGCCCTTTTATTCCATATGGTCTCTGCTAAAAAATTATATATATATATATATATAGAAATAAAATGTTTGGGGGTTATAAGTAATTTTCTGGCAGAAAATGCTGATTTTAACTTGTAAACAAGGAGTGCTGGAAAAGGCTCTTCAAGTGGTTAAAAGTAGGGTTGTCCAGATACCGATACCAGTATCGGTATCGGGACCGATACCGAGTATTTGCGGGAGTACTCGTACTCGTGCAAATACCCCCGATACCTAAATAGAATACTTCCCCCCCCCGCCGCTGCCGCCGCCGCATCGAAAGCCGCCGCATCGCACCGCACCGCCGCATGGGTTAAACGCTGTGCGGGAACATCACAGCTATTCAAATGAATGCTGTGATCTTCTCCATGCGGCGGCGGCAAAGGTATGGGGGACATGGCTGGACTCGGGACATGGCTGGACTCGGGACATGGCTGGACTCGGGACATGGCTGGACTCGGGACATGGCTGCATATGTGAGGGACATGGCTAGAGGGACATGGCTGCATATGTGAGGGACATGGCTAGAGGGACATGGCTGCATATGTGAGGGACATGGCTGCATATGTGAGGGACATGGCTGCATATGTGAGGGACATGGCTGCATATGTGAGGGACATGGCTGGGGGGGACATGGCTGCATATGTGGGGGGACATGGCTGCATTTGGGGACACATTTAAAAAAAGTATCGGTATTCGGTATCGGCGACTACTTGAAAAAAAGTATCGGTACTTGTACTCAGTCCTAAAAAAGTGGTATCGGGACAACCCTAGTTAAAAGAAAAATAATTGACTTTACAAGTGCTTTAATATTGAAAGCATTAAGCAAGAGAGAAATTACTTCTTTAGACAAGAGGAAATTTCTACTCATATAGAGCATATGGTACTGTAATTGGTGCTGGTTTGTTATAACATGAAGAGTACAAATATACAGCAAAAGCTACCAAGGTTAAAGTAGATTTGGGGTGTCACTAAAAGCAACCTAACTTAGATTTAGTTATGTGACAGACAGTAGCAATGGGAGTGTTAACCAGAACATATTCTCTTGTTATCTTACATCTATGTGTATAATATAATATTTTAATCCTAATCATCCATGTAATTGATTTAGCAGGCACACCACAATATAAAAACGATATGGTTTTGCTATTGTCAATTCTATATCGTGTAACATTGGACAAGATTTTTTCCAGAAAATGATCATGATACGGTCAGTACATTAATAATTTCCTCCTTTACTCCCAGTCAGGGTCGTGATCTGCAGATACATACTTGGAATTTGGCAGAAGGAAGGAATGAAGTGACTGACTCTATTGCTGTAGATAGCGTTGGTTTTTGTAAGTGCTCATTATTAAATAATGAGAATTGTTTACTAGCAATGCCAGGAAAAGAAAGCTCACAGGTAAGAAATATGTATTTGGTTATCTTTCAAAGGACAACAGAACTTTCATTGTTAAAATGGCCAAAAGGTCTTCCTCCTTTCCAACTTTCCACCAAATTAGTAATTTTTAAATAATTTTTTTAAGTGGTTGTTAACCCTCTCATTTAACTTTATTTAATGATGTGTGTTTGCTAATGCTGTGTGCTCCTGTCTCTGTGATTTATAAAATAAAAAAGCAGTATATACCGGATTTCAGAGTGCCACTCGGCGCTCATGTGACCGGCCGGCTTTCTCCTTTCCCTGTCTGACAGTTACAGTGGGCGGGGCCAATATTTACCTGATGATGTCAGTCAGGATGAGAGGACAAGAGAGCTGGCCGGTCACGTGAGCGCTGAACGGCGCTCTGAAATCCTTTATTTACTGCATTTTTTTTATATATAACACAGAGACAGGAGCACACAGCATTAGCAAACACACATGACTATATAAGATTTTAAATATTATTTTAGCAGCTGGAGGGGAGGGGGTGGTCACTTGACACAGAGCAGACAGGCAGGGAGGGGCAGGGGGACAGGGGAGAGACAGGAGAGCTGCGGGATGATGGAGGCATGTAATCTGACCACGGTGACAGGACTCAGCAGCCATGATATACCTTGGTCAGTTTACAGAGGGGAGGGCAGAACCAGGCAGGATCAGTAATTTCAGGTGTTACGGGGGGCAAATTACACAGCATTGTGCTGTATAACATGCTATAAAGGAACAGGATCTTTTTAGGGTAACACACACTTTAAAACAAACAGTCTTTTCCCATGCAGTTGTATAGTGCGAGGGAAAAAAAAGGGTGATTACATGCTGCTATGGAGGCTTTGCCTTGAACTGTAGATAATGTTACTTCGATTTTCCATCAACATTGCACTGCAAGGTTCTCTGATAGAATAGCTGCTGGTGCAGTTATGCTGTAAATGTGCCCCCAGTAGCCCCAAAAATCTTAAATTTATCTCAGTTTCTGGAGTATTTTCACTGAATGGCCTGCTTGGAGACACACAGCCTTTTCCCCTATCAGAATAGAAAATTCTGGCCAATGGAATTAATTAACACCCAAGGGCCAAAACCCTTTAAATGGTTATTTACATCTGCTCTCAGGAAGTTTTTAGGCCTGGCTGATGACCAATAAATAATTACTTTTATCCTGGTTTATGTGATATGGGCAAGGGTTTATCTGTTTATAGTTGTATTTATGAGTTACACTCCATCCTGTGGTTGTCCTCAGATGCATTCATAAAGTTTATTCATTTGTGAAAGGGCGTACCCTTCCTCTTTGTCTAATGCAGCCACACTGGAACACTGGAAGCCTCTGGCAAAATTAGCAATCATTTTACTTAATTAGTAGGGCCAATCTGAGTTTACATTTAAAATATCTTGTTTTTATGTACAAGTCTGGCTCCTGTTTGATTCATAAAGAGATGAAAAATAGTTAACCCTGTGGCGCTGGTGCCTCCTTGCTCTTAAAGGTGTTTCAGATGCCTGGGGAAAGGGGGGGGGGGGGTCATGATCATGTGACTGCCCTGATTGACTGTCACAATGGTCACATGATTGGAAAGCTCCCAGTACTTTATGGTACTGCCAGCTACCGTGCTGGGAGTGTACAGAGAGTGTGCTGTCAGCACAGTAAGCTATTTTAACAGGGCCACAGCATTAAGACCCACTCGCTGAGCTGCCGCATATATGCGTGCTATTGACGGCTAGGGGTTAAAGGGAAAGCATGGCATATTTTTAGTCATTATTGCAGTGTTTGAAGTGGACTTATTGGCAAAATCAGTAGTTTTATTACTCGTTGATCAAGGCGTAGGATCTGTTGGTTTTCCACTTTTTGTAAATAACCAAGCTGTCCAGCAAAAGTGGCAGCTATAGGGATTGGAACAAACCATATAAAACTGCTAGGGGTGCTTACAAGTGTCAACATTTATTCATACAGTTTGAACAATTTGTTCCAAAAGAAAAAAAAAATGTTGCTATAACTACTTAGCCACCTGCCGACAGCTCACATTCAATATACTTATGGCTGATGGTCAGCAAGTCTCGTACGCCCACACTTGAAGTACCACCACTGCGCTTCAGGAAAAACACTTGACTTACCTGCTGCCATTCAATATACTGCCAGCGTTGGCAAGTGTAGCATTGGTAGTGTACATGTGACCCGTGATTGCAATACACTATTCCCAATGCACATGTTCTTTGGATCCAATTTTGGAGACCCATGGTCTGCTGGTGACATCTCTTGTCAGCCAATGATTTGGGCCGAAAACCTGCTGATCGTCTGTCTCCAGTCACAGCACAGAGTTCTGTGTTTACAACACTCTGTGTACAGAGGACAGCGATCTGGCTGTTTTTCCTCCCTGCACCTGCAGTCACTTTTTGAAAACATCAGAACTCCGCACACACACGTCATTCATTAATCGATTTATGTGAGTAAAAAGTACATTCTGACATTGCGGTACTTAAAGTTTAGGCTGTGAACATGCTGCTCAGCACACTAGTTCATTCATAGCCAGATTCACGTAGAGATATGACGGCGTATCAGTAGATACGCCGTCGTAACTCTGAATCTGCACCGTCGTATATTTAAGTGTATTCTCAAATTGAGATACGCTTAAATGTAGCTAAGATACAACCACTGGCGCCGTCGTATCTTAGCTGTCTGTTTACGCTGGCCGCTAAGGGCGTGTACACTGATTTGCCCGTCGCAGTAAAGAAACGCCGTTTACGTAAGGCGTTTTCAGGCGTAAAGATAATCCACCAAAAAGATGGCGCAGCCAATGTTAAGTATGGACGTCGGAACAGCGTAAATTTTTAATTTTTTTACATCGTTTGCGTAAGTCGTCCGTGAATGGGGCTGGCCGTAATTTACGTACACGTCGAAAGCAATGAGTCTTTGCGGCGTAATTTGGAGCATGCGCACTGGGTTACGTCCACGGACGGCGCATGCGCCGTTCGGTAAAAACTTCATTTACGTGGGGTCATGCTTTATTTACATAAAACACGCCCACCTCTTCACAATTTGAATTAGGCGTGCTTACGCCGGCACATTTACGCTACGCTGCCGTAACTTAGGACACAAGTGCTTTGTGAATACAGCACTTGCCTCTCTAACTTACAGCGGCGTAGCGTATATGAGATACGCTACGCCTGCCTAACGTTAGGCACGTGTACCTGAATCCAGCTATCAGTCTACCTCTAGCTTTGTAACTGAAAGCCTGTATGGAGATACGGTCACAAAGTTAAAAGAAGACTGTGCAGTAGCCTGACACCTGACATTACACCCACGATCTGCTGATTGGCGGTGCAGTGCTCTGCAGGCTCCAGTAAAATAAATAAATGCACATCTTTTTACCTGCAAAAATATGTTCATTTATTTATTTATTTTTGAAAGGTGAACTTAGCCTTTAAAGTATAACTAAAGACAAAACTTGTTTTAATTTTGGATAGAGTGGCGAGGGATTAGGACACCTGTCAGGTTTATATTTCTGTGTATTCCTGTTAGGGAGATTTACCCTCTTTAGTTGACCTGTTTAATATTATCATCAAAAGTGAAAGTAAAAGAAAACCCTAAGTTTTGGATTGACATCAAAACACAAATAGAGGGGAAATCTTCCAGTAGGGACACTGATGACAAACCGATCACTTTGGAGGGATATTCTCTCACAGATGGCAGAAAAAGTAAAAGAAAAAATCACAATTTTGGGTTGTCCCCAGAACAGGAATAAAGGGAAATCTTCCAATTAGGACACTAGTTCTGGTGACCCTAGTAACAACCAGGGATTACTTACTTTGGAGAGATTTACTGCCACTTCCAGTTGTGGCTATGGGTCAGGAAGTGACAGGAATTATAACCCTCTTACTCTATCCAAAGCAAATATATATATATACATATATTTTTTCTGAAATCTCCCATCCAGTTGTCTGCTTTCGGTTCGTAGCAGAACATGAGAACAGGCAAAATATTTGTTCGAAGACGCGAACACCGTTAAAGTCTATGGGACACGAACATGAAAAAGTGCTAATTTTAAATGCTAATATGCAAGTTATTGTCATAAAAAGTGTTTGGGGACCTGGGTCCTGTCGCAGGGGATGTGTATCAATGCAAGAAAAGTTTTAAAAAATGCAGTTTCTTTGGGAGCAGTGATTTTAATAATGCTTAAAGTGAAACAATAAAAGTGAAATATTCCTTTAAATTTCGTACCTGGCATTCCTGTGTCATTGTCAGTGGATGTATGTCTGTTGGGGCTTGTAGAACAGCTGGCCCCTCGCCAGGCAAGCAGAACCCTACTAGTATTATAACTTTATTATGCTCGTAAGTCTGTAGTACTCCGATGGAAGGCTTCGTCCGCACCCTCAACAAATTTTTGGAAGAGGTTAGTGAACTCGGCTCTGCCACCGTACAGGGCTACTTACATGTGGCTGTGCTAAGAAATTCCATAAAATATGGGACATCTGGACAGAATCCCTGTCTACTAATGCAGACTCGATGGACGATTAGTAATTCTCTATTAATTACCTGTAACGGCTCAAGTGGCATCTCTGAACTTGTAGGCTTCCTTGGGTTGCTTGGTCAATAGTTTTGGGGAGAATTGTCGGGTCCTGGCAATACAGATAAAATACATTGAAAAGAAAACAGCATGGGTTCCCCCTTAGTCCGTTACCAGGCCCCCCTCCCCCCTCCTGAACCATACCAGGCCACACGCTCTCAACATGGGGAGGGATTTTGGGTCACTTCTTTACATATCGTCTCTAAATCCTTAAGGTTTCTTGGCTGCCGCTTGGCAACTCAAAGTTTCAGCTCCCTCCATACATTTTCTATATGATTAAGGTCTGGAGACTGGCTAGACCACTCCATGACCCTAATCTGCTTCTTCTTGAGCCACTCCTATGTTGCCTTGGCGGTATGTTTTGGGTCATTGTTATGCTGGAAGACCGAGCCGCGACCCATCTTCAGTGTTCTGGCTATAGGAAGAAAGTTCTCATCCAAGATTTTACAATACATGGCCCAGTCCACTGGCCTCTAAATGCAGCAAAGTTGGCCTGTGCCTTTAGCAGAGAAACAGCCCCAAAGCATAATGATCAAATTATTATTTTCCACACTGTATATATACTACACAAGAAGGGATTGAGAAGAATGATATGATAGTTATATATTTTCATGTTTATTGTGTGACTTATATTACATGTTTTATGTAATAAGTGCCTTTAAGTTTTATTTTCCCTTATTTTGAACAGGTTCAGGTTATTGACCTGGCATCCAAAAAGATAATAGGCTGCATGGATCCTGTTGCAGACAGCAATTGGGGAATGGTGATGTGCATAAAACTTTGGCAGGTTAGCAGTCTTCATTTTTATTACCATATTTTGGTTTTATTTTATATATAAAACAACTTCTTACACAGTGCTTTACAAGAAGAAAACTGCAGACATTAATTGTTTAAGTGGAATAAGATTTAGCTTTCTAATTATTCTGTTACTTGAGTTACTGGATCTTTGAAGCCATTTTATGCTTTCTACATGTGTATGGAAAATGTGTTCCCCTTGATGTGGCCTTGGTATCCTTACTTAGAACCTACAATTTTTTTACAGTAAAAATAGGCACATATTTTGGAAACCCATTATTTACAATGACTGAAAAGAGAAAGCCTTTGGAGCTGCTTCTTTGAGACGTTATACATAGCTGAGTCTCAGGGGTTCCAGTTAGGGAGAGTACCAGTGGTCCAGAGCAAGCGGTATAAATGTTTCCATCCACATTAAAAGTGGGGACCCATTAGATTTAGTAACAGGCTGAACTTCCTTTATTAGCACAGCTGTTTTAAGCTCTACCTTGGTACAGCATTTTTATGTAAATTTTTGTGAAGTCCTGCTTGAATTTTTTTGATCAAACACTAAATTTCAGGGAATTTGGGATAAAATACTATATTTAATATTTTTCTGTCTGGGATAAACTGTTGTTATTTTTCTTCTATATTGTGAGTCATTACCTTATTTTTACATAAGTCTGATCATTAGTAGAGAAAAATTATTTGGTGGGGCCCCATTCAGATAACTTCCATTTTTTTTTAAAGGTACCCTTGAAGCAACCAAATTGTATTAATGTTATCCTGGACAGAGATAAGCAGATGACATATGATGAAACATACAGTGTGCCTGTCCTCACTTGCATTGACATTCCCATGTACTTGTATTAACTCTTGTGAATGGGTACATATATTTAGTGATATTTTTATTAATGTATATAGGATTTGCGCAGTACTTTTGTGCGTTACCATTTTTTCCAGAGAGAAGGATACAATCCACACCATCTGGTATATTTATATACAGTATATTGAGACTCAAATTCATCCAATTCTTATAGAAGGAGATTGTGACCAGCTCTCTATGGAGCCGGTTCACACATCTCCACAATGACTCCGGTAAGAATTGCACAGGAGCCCTGTACGTTTTTGGTCCATTTCAGGTCCAAAGTCAGCCCAAAATTCGGGCTGAAATTGGACCTGAAACAGTGAATTGAGAGGGAATGGACTCCTGCTGTGAGCCGCTGTATGTTCCATTGTGAACCCAGCCAGAAGGTTCTCCTTGGATTTTAGGCTTCTCTATTTGGCTAGGCTGTGAAAAAGCCTCACACATACAGTATTGTCATACTCGGTAGGATTAGCAGAATGTGTTTTGGGATGCAATAATAAGTATGTCTATGATGTGTGTGAGAAATAACTTGTTAAAATGACAACTTTGTGAAAAAAAATACTTCATTATTTTCCAAAGAATTTTGGCAAAAAATACAACTTTAAAAAACTCACCATGACTCTTACTAAATACCCTGGAATGTCTACTTTCAAAAAAAGGTCATTTGGGGGGGGGGGGGGGGGGGGGGGATTTGCACTGTCCTGGCATTTTAGGTCCTCAAGTAGTGAGATAGACTAAATAATATACACTGATTTGGGTTTGGCTATAAACAAAAAAAGAGCGACAATTTAGAAACAAGTTCTGGTAAAAAAATTGCAATAAGCATATATTGTTTGGTTTGCGCAAAAGTTATAGCGTCTACAAAATAGGGGATATATTTATGGCATTTTTATTATTATTTAATTTTTTTACTAGTAATGGCAGCGATCTGTGATTTCTATCAGGATTGCGACATTGAGGCGGACAGATCACACACTTTGACACACTTTTGGGACCAGTGACACTTATATAACGATCAGAGATTACTGTATAAATGCCACTGGCAGGGAAGGGGTTAACACTAGAAGGTGATCAAGGGGTTTAATGTCTTCCCTCCCTGTGTGTTCTAATTGTGGGGGGATGGGACTGACTGGGGGAGGAGAAATATCACTGTTCCTACGTAGTAGGAACACTCAATCTGTCTGTACTCCCCTGACAGATCCGGGATTTGTGTGTTTACACACACAGATCCCCGTTCTGGCTCTGTTAGGAGTGATCGCAGGTGCCTGATGGAGGGCGTGCGGGGGCCTGCCATACCAGTTTAAAAAGACAACGTACAATGACGGCTACTCATGCAGCCGTGCCAACCTGCCGCAGTACAACTGCGGCGGCTGGTCGACAAGTAGTTAAATACCATCAAAAAAAAGCTCTGTCTCAAAAATGTATATAAAATGTATTTGAGTATAGTGTTGCATGGTTGAGTAATTGTCATTCAAAGTGTGATAGCGCTGAGATCTGAAAAGTGGCCTGGACTAGAAGGGGATGAAAGTGTCCAGACTTGAAGCAGTTGAGCAAGGAACCAAATTGTAAAAATGGAGGCACATTTTTCCATAAAATGAAAGGGGAAGTCTGGCAGATAGCTCCACTTTGGGCTATTTTTTTTTTCAATTTGAATAAATAGGGACTTAAAGCAGTATTAAACCCAAAAGCAAACATCTAATATATTTCAGCTTACCAATTCCTACATGTGATGCCTGCCTTAGTTTTGTTTTTTAGGCTTGTATTCTATTTTTATGTGGTGATCCAGCCAGTAAGTCTGTTGTTTTTTTAAAAGCACAAGCTCTCCAGCAGAATGTATCAGTTTACATGGATAAGATGAATCATTTAACACTGGCAGTGGTTCTTAACTACTTACAGACCGCCCACCGTCGTTATACGTCCTCACTTTAGAGATGAATATCTCGGTAACGGCAGCAGCTGCTGCCACAATCGAGATATTCATCTCTTCTGTGGGCGGCCGTGTTAACGATAATGGCGGTCTCCGCGGCATATTCGCCGCGAGATCGCCGTTATCGGTGGCGGGAGAGGGTCCCGCCGCTCTCCCGCGCCCTCCGCCGCTTACCGGAGCCTTCGGTAGCGGCGGAGGGGATCGCGACCATCCGGCAGCTGAGCGGGGACGAGACTGAAGGAAAAATCTCCTTCGCCCGTCCCCATAGCTCGGCTGGGCGGAAGTGACGTCAAAACGTCAGTCCCGCCCAGCGTCTTAAAGAAACCTTTTTTTTTTTTGTCATTTGAAAAAATGACATTTCCAAAATTTTTTTGCATTTTAGTCTAAATATGAGATCTGAGGTCTTTTTGACCCCAGATCTCATATTTAAGAGGACCTGTCATGCTTTTTTCTATTACAAGGGATGTTTACATTCCTTGTAATAGGAATAAAACTTATAATTTTTTTTTTTTTTTTCAGTGTTAAAAATTCTAAAATAAATAAAAATAAATGCGAAAAGCGAAAAAAATTGTTTTTAAAGCGCCCCGTCCCGACGAGCTCGCGTGCAGAAGCGAACGCATACGCGAGTAGCGCCCGCATATGAAAACGGTATTCAAACCACACAAGTAAGGTATCGCCGCGATCGTTAGAGCGAGAGCAATAATTTTAGCCTTAGGCCTACTCTGTAACTCAAAAAAATGCAACCTGTAGAATTTTTTAAACGTCGCCTATCAAGATTTTTAAGGGTAAAAATTTGACGCCATGCCACGAGCGGGCGCAATTTTTAAGCGTGACATGTTGGGTATCATTTTACTCGGCGTAACATTATCTTTCACAATATATAAAAAAATTGGGCCAAATTTATTGTTGTCTTATTTTTTAATTTAAAAAAGTGAATTTTTTCCAAAAAAAGTGCGCTTGTAAGACCGCTGCGCAAATACGGTGTGCCAAAAAGTATTGCAATGACTGCCATTTTATTCTCTAGGGTGTTAGAAAAAAATATATATAATGTTTGGGGGTTTTAAGTAATTTTCTAGCAAAAAAAAATGGTTTTGTCTCGTAAACACCGACTCTGAAAAACAGGCCCGGGGCTAAAGTGGTTAAAATGATCAGCTTCCATTTATTCATGTAAAACTTTTATCCCAAATGTTTGTTGTAACTGATTCTAAAGTGTAAGCTGTCGTTTGGCATCAACTTGTTGGTGTATGTAAATTACTCTAATACATTTAACACTCCCTCCCCCCCCAGACTGACAATGCTGCTGTCTGCTATGCCCCATGTGCTCCTTCATCCAGAGTGTGGCCACACTAATACAGGAGGTGTGTTACTGGCCAGATCATCAGGTGAAAATAGAGGGGCAAAAAAGCCTGAAGCCTCGTACACACGGGCAAGAATCTCGCCCGGAAAAAAACGCTGTTTCTTTCTCGTACATCACGGGACACAGAGCAGCATATTCATTACTATGTGGGTTATATGGAGTACCTTCAGGTGATGGACACTGGCAATCTCAAACAGGAAGTGCCCCTCCCTATATAACCCCCTCCCATAGGAGGAGTACCTCAGTTTTTACGCCAGTGTCTTAGGTGTTGGTCATGGTTTAGCTTGCCTCCACATCCTTGGGATTAAGGTGGGCTAACCGGTTCTGTCCAAAGGCCTCAGTGCTAAAGTGGTCAGCAACCGGACCCCAAACCATTGGGGTATAGCCCATAATGCTTTCTGTCACAGAGAGCTGGACTCTGGGCCCAGAACTTAGAAACCTTTGGGGGCCTAATGTTTCTGTTGCCAGGGTGCTATATGGGCCCAGGACAGTGGATCCTTCATAGGAACCCAGGGCCTGAAGGTCTAGACGCCCCACGGAGATGGGGGAAGATTGGACCTCTTGCTGTGCAAAGTCCTGCGGCATGGAGCAGGTAAGTGAAGGGGGGCCTGCGGGACTTGGTTCGTCGGCAGGCTCTCTAGGGGGATCTTTGGGGGATGTGCCTGAGTATGCTCTTGCATTGGCAGTTTTGGGCCACTATGTCTATCAAAGAGACAGGATGGTCTATGTATGGGCTCCCATGTGTGATCTTCCTAAAATATGTGTTGCATTGTAATTGTCTGCTGGGCGCTGGGTTGGGAAAGGAGTGTGTGTTGGCTATGCTTTCCCAGGACTGGGGGGTCAGTGACTCACCTGAGGCCTTACCTGTCTGGGTGCCGTGCGGTGCTCGTCCTCCAGCATGTCAGTAACGCTTCCGGCGTGGCCCCCATCCTCCGCAACACGGGCGCGCGCCCTGTAATATAGGCGCAGGGTGATGATTCGCGCCGTTGTGGAGAAAGGGGGGCGGGACATCTAGTCTCATAAAAGGAAGGGGCGGCCCTTCCTCTATGCTGTGTAGCTCAGTTGCTTTCTGAGCTTGAAGGAGAAGGACGCAGAGCGGCTGCAGGGCGGCTGAGGGCACCCAGTGGCGCAAGGAAGTATTGCAGTTCTGGTGAACAGAACTAGCTGTGTGGTTACTAGCCTCAAAGAATTCCTTATACAGCAGATGGATACTTGCAATTTTTTGAGGGAAGACAGCATGTTTTCATTAAAAAAAAAAAAAAAAGTTATTGAAAAAAAAAAAAAAAAAAAAAAAAGATTGGAAACATACTGGTCTTCCCGTTTTGGGTTTTGGACGTTAGTTGTTACTACCGTTCCCTAAACCGTACTATTCTTTCTCCTAGCTACAACAATCTAAGGTTGTAAGCAGGGGTACCTCGGTATTGTACCATGGCTTCCAAAGGTTCAGGATCAGGGGGTACAAAAGAAAGGGGCTCCCCCTCAGATTCTGACGGTTCAGGTCGGCCTATGCCGGTACTCTCCCCACAGGTTAATACACCATTGGGCACCTTGGTTGAGCCATTAGGGAGATCTGGTGCTGAGGCTACTTCAGATCCACCCAACCCTGTGTTTATCACAGAGAGTATGCTAGCCACCTCCTTGGAGGGGCTAGAGAAAAGATTGGCGGCTATGATAGCCAAATCTACACCGGGTAAAAAGCGGACTAGGTCTCCGTCGCCTGAGTGTGGACCCTCAGATGCTGAGGTTCTCTCCCCGGGGGGATTTGAGTTGCAGGAGGATCATTTGGACCGGGACCAAATTGGTTCAGAGGTTGAGGGTTCGGCTAATGAAGAGCCTTGCTCGGCCTCCCAAGCGGAAAGCTTCTGGGTTCATTCCCTGACAGACATGGTCCACTTGGCGTTTAATTTGCCTTTGCCGGAACCTCAGGGTCCGGCCGTATCATCTTTAGGCTCTTTGAAAACGCCTCGGAGTAGCGCTGTTTTTCCAGTCCATCCTCTTTTAGAGGAAGTAATCTTCCAGGATTGGGCACGACCAGACAGAATCTTTTTACCACCTAAAAGATTTTCCGTCGTCTATCCTATGGAAGAAAAATTTGCCAAAAAGTGGGCACTCCCAGTGGTGGATGCCGCCATCTCCTGTGTAAATAAGTCCTTAACTTGCCCGGTAGAAAACATACAGGGGTTTAAAGAACCGGTTGATAAGCGTTTGGAGACACTTTTAAAAGCATCCTTTACTACGGCAGGTGCAGTAATACAGCCAGCTGTGGCTGCTATTGGAGTTTGTCAGGCACTAACAGACCAGACAAGACAAATGCTTAAGGTTATTCCGGCCCAGCAGGCGGAAGAATTATCTGATATTCCTAGAGCCATGTGCTTCGCGGTGGATGCTATAAAGGATTCCATCCAGCAAGCGTCTCGTCTGTCACTATTTTTAGTACATATGAGAAGGCTCTTATGGTTAAAGAACTGGGAGGCTGAGCCCCCATGCAAAAAGCTTCTGGCAGGGTTTCCCTTCCATGGAGAACGACTCTTCGGAGAAGATCTGGATAAATACATTCAGACTATTTCAAGTGGCAAAAGTACCCTTCTACCAGTCAAAAAGAAGGTCCGGGGACCTGCGTTCAAACGGCAGCTTCCCCCTGCTCAGGGGCCCGCCAATTCCAGGCAGTATCGACGGCCTCCTGCGAGATCATACTTTAACAATAAGCCACAGGGACAAGCTTTTGGGGGCAAGAAGCAGTGGTATCGTAAGCCAGCAAAGACAGCCCCTAAGTCTGCCTCATGAAGGGACGCCCCCACCCACGAAGGTGGGGGGAAGGCTGCGTCTTTTTTCGGAAATTTGGGAGACCGACATTCCCGACAAGTGGGTCCGGTCTTCCGTGGCCACAGGCTACAAATTAGAATTTCTAAGAATCCCTCCACCTCATTATCAGGAGTCGAGAGTGCCAGTCGAGCTGACAAAGAAGGCCGCCTTAATGGCGGCATTAAATCATTTGCTTTACCAAGGCGTGATAGTAGAAGTACCAGCCCAGGAACAGGGGCTAGGGTTCTACTCCAATCTGTTCATCATCCCAAAGCCCAACGGCGATGTCAGGCCAATCTTGGACTTAAAGGGATTAAATGCGTACTTAAAAGTACGCTCATTCCGGATGGAATCCGTACGATCGGCAGCCGCCGCACTCCAGAAAAACGACTTTCTGGCATCCATAGACATAAAGGATGCTTACCTTCATGTGCCAATTTTTCAGCCACATCAAAGGTTTCTACGCTTCACGGTGGCTCGGCGTCATTTTCAATTTGTGGCACTCCCTTTCGGGTTGGCTACGGCTCCTCGAGTATTCACCAAGGTCCTAGCTCCAATTCTAGCCAACCTAAGAATCCAGGGGATTACTGTCCTAGCATACCTGGACGACCTTCTAATCATAGATCACTCGTCTCCTGGCCTGGAACGAGCAGTGGCTCTCACGGTTCGATACCTAGAAAGGTTCGGCTGGGTCCTAAACCGAGAAAAATCAGCTTTCCAACCCACAAAGAGGTTGGAATATCTCGGCATGTCATTAGACACGGAACAGCAAAGGGTGTTCCTGCCTCGAATAAAGGTCGAGGCTATCAAAGAATTGATACATTTGGTTCTAAGCAAGAGAGAACCAACGATTCGCCTATGCATGCGATTACTAGGCAAGCTAGTGGCCACCTTCGAAGCGGTACCATACGCTCAAAGCCACACTCGCGTCCTGCAGGCAGCCATTCTGTCAGCATGGAGCAAAAGGCCACAGGCCTTGGAATTTCCTTTGCCACTCTCATCAAGAGTCCGGCAGAGTCTGTGTTGGTGGTTACACCCTCAGAATCTACTGAAGGGAAAATCTTTCAGCCCCGTGACCTGGAAGATAGTGACCACAGATGCCAGCCTGAAGGGCTGGGGAGCGATCTTGGATGGTTGCACCCGCCAAGGTACTTGGGCACAGGAGGAGAGTCAATTGCCCATCAATATCTTGGAGATCAGAGCTGCTCGGCTAGCCCTCAAGGCTTGGACCTCCAAATTACAGGGGTTCCCGGTGAGGATACAATCAGACAATGCCACGGCTGTGGCATATATAAATCACCAAGGGGGAACCAAGAGTCAAGCAGCTCAGAGAGAAGTGAGCTTAATTTTCCTATGGGCAGAGAATCATGTGCCCTGCATATCGGCAATATTCATTCCCGGGGTGGACAACCTGCAGGCGGACTTTTTGAGTCGTCAGACTCTGTCGCCAGGGGAATGGTCTCTGCATCCGCAAATATTTCAGATAATTTGCCAGAGGCGGGGAATGCCGGACGTGGATATCATGGCATCAAGGCTCAACAAGAAGCTAGACAGGTTCATGTCCCGGACTCGGGACCCTATGGCCTGCGGGACCGATGCGTTAGTTTGCCCTTGGCATCAGTTCAATCTTCTATATGCCTTCCCCCCGCTTCAGTTACTACCCCACCTGTTGCGCAGGATCAGGGTGGAGCACAAGCCAGTCATTCTGATAGCTTCAGCATGGCCCAGAAGGGCATGGTACTCACTAATCCTAAAGATGTCAGTGGGAGACCCTTGGACGCTTCCTCTACGACCAGACCTACTCTCACAGGGCCCGATCCTCCACCCTGCATTACGGCGTCTAAATTTGACGGCCTGGCGGCTGAATCCCTGATTCTTAGGGGTAGAGGTCTATCTAGACAAGTAATCCCTACCCTGATTAAGGCTAGAAAGCCAGTCTCCAGAGTAATTTATTACAGGGTTTGGAGGGCCTATGTAGGCTGGTGCGAGTCCAAGAAATGGCTTTCCCGCAAATATACCATTGATAGAGTATTAAGTTTTCTCCAGCTAGGAGTGGATAAAGGCCTGGCATTAAGCACAATCAAGGGACAGATTTCAGCTTTGTCAGTGTGGTTTCAGAGGCCGCTGGCCACCCACTCGCTGGTTAAGACCTTCATTCAGGGGGTCTTGCGTATTAATCCTCCGGTTAAGTCACCACTTTGTCCGTGGGACTTGAATCTTGTTCTGTCAACTCTACAGAAACAACCTTTTGAGCCGTTGGCTGAAGTTCCTTTGGTTTTACTAACAAGGAAGTTGGTATTTCTGGTCGCCATAGTTTCCGCCAGAAGAGTGTCAGAATTGGCAGCCTTATCTTGTAAGGAGCCATATCTTATTCTGCATAAGGACAGGGTGGTTCTCCGTCCTCATCCTTCCTTTTTACCAAAGGTTATATCCAGTTTTCACCTGAACCAGGATTTGATATTACCATCCTTTTTTCCTAAACCTACTTCCAGAAAGGAAGGGTTGCTGCATACCTTGGATATTGTCCGGGCCATGAAGGCCTATCTTAAAGCTACAGAGAAGATTCGGAAAACAGATGTGTTGTTCATTTTGCCAGATGGGCCCAAGAAGGGGCAGGCAGCTGCAAAATCCACCATTTCGAGATGGATTAAACAGTTAATTATTCAGGCCTACGGCTTGAAGAGGTTGCCTCCTCCGTTATCAGTAAAGGCCCATTCTACCAGGGCCATGGGCGCCTCCTGGGCAGCACACCATCAGATCTCTATGGCTCAAGTATGCAAGGCGGCAACCTGGTCTTCAGTCCACACGTTTACAAAATTTTACCAGGTGGACGTAAGAAGGAATACAGATACAGCCTTTGGGCAGGCAGTGCTGCGGGCTGCGATTTAAGACCCTCAGAATCGGGGGCACCCTTGAGTTAAAATTTAAGTTTAAATTTAATTTTCTCAACTAAGTTGGATTTATTATTATTTGAGAGTATCTCTGAATTAAATCCTTGTGTCTTGGGAAGATTTCTCCCTCCCCTCAGTAAAGCATTGCTTTGGGACATCCCACATAGTAATGAATATGCTGCTCTGTGTCCCGTGATGTACGAGAAAGAAAAAGGGATTTTTAATACAGCTTACCTGTAAAATCCTTTTCTTGGAGTACATCACGGGACACAGAGCTCCCACCCCTCTTATGGGGACCATTTTGGGAGGCATACTGCTTGCTACAAAACTGAGGTACTCCTCCTATGGGAGGGGGTTATATAGGGAGGGGCACTTCCTGTTTGAGATTGCCAGTGTCCATCACCTGAAGGTACTCCATATAACCCACATAGTAATGAATATGCTGCTCTGTGTCCCGTGATGTACTCCAAGAAAAGGATTTTACAGGTAAGCTGTATTAAAAATCCCTTTTTTTCCCCACGATATTCTTGGCAAGAATCTCTTGCCGCCCGAGTGTACAGACAGGCCTTTCAAAAGAACCGCGGTTCTCTTGAAAGGCAAGAGCGTGGTGACGTCATTGTGTATGACGAGCATGCGCTCGTCACATTCGATGCCATCGCCGCCATCTTGCTTCACCCTACCTATGCCGTGGAAGCTACCGCGCATTCGTCAAAATCATTTTGAGCATGCGTGGGTTTCCACGGCGACAGGTAGGTATACACACTCTCGGGTTTCTCGTCGGGAAACAGGCCGACAAGAATCTCGACGAGAAAATAGAGAGCAGGTTCTCTATTTTTCTCGTCGAGATTCTGGCCAGATTTCCAGGCGGGAAACCTGAAAGCCTCATACACACGCTCGGTTTACTTGGCAAGAAAGCTCTGCCAGCAGTTTTCTTTCTGGTTCTTGCCGAGAAAACCGAGCGTGTGTACGAGGCTAAAGAAAAGAAAATGGATGCAGCCACCACATCTACAGATTGTTAAGCTGCATTTTTTTGGTTTTGGGTTTAATACCACTTTAATGGACTATAAAGAATGTGAATCTTCTGATAGGTGTCTGGTGGTGAAAAGGTTATGAAATGATCATTTGCTGCCTTTATAAATAGCTTTATAAATATTCCTCTGTATTATAATTATGTCATATTGTTAGATGGTTCCACTAAAATGCTGTTTAGTGTCCTAGATATTGTGAACTAGGAGGAAAATGAAATGGCACTGTTTAAACAGCACTGAATAAATCATTTTTGTACTTGTGTATATATATATTTTTTTTAATTTTGAGCATCTGATTTATTGTTTTACACTCTATGTAATCGTTCAGATAAGGAAAGCCTCTATATAATTACATATTATGAAGTACAAATTGTGAAGTACATGATGTTTTGTGAATGTGCTGTTGAAAGCTTTATGACCTCGAGGTATTTCTTACAGAATTGTAAGCTATAGAGGGAAATCAGGTGACAAACATGATTTCACAGCTCTGAATAATAAATGTAGACTTTTTATGTTGCTGAAAATGTGTTGTCATGTTAAAACATACAAACAGTAATGTTAACAGATACAGGGAGATGAACACAACAGATCCTCCTAATTTAAATGAGTAATTGGAGAAAAAAAGTAAAACGCATAGAACACATACATACACATTAGTTGAAAAAAAAAGTTTTAATTAACAGCTTCCAGGTTCTGCCACTCTCCCACCTCCCATATCTCTTATCAGCATGACACGTGGCTTATGGTGTTGGAAATTAATGTGAATATAAAGCTAAACTTCAGACAAATGTAAAATGCACAAATTAATGCAACTGTGTACTCCATTAATACATTATTAAGAGCCCATTTACATCATGTATGCATTGCAGTACATGCTTTGCTGCATTGCAATGCCTTTCACTTTGAATGGCACCCCAATGTACAAAGGCAAATACAGGCATTGCACAAAAAAAATTGTAGCACATCTGTTTTTGGGGGATTTTGGTGCATTTAAAGCCTTTTGATTTAATAAATTGTAAAGCTTTATTTTTTTTCATTAAATTATTAAACATGTTATTGTTATACTTACCTGCTCTGTTGCAGTGGATTTGCACAGTGCAGCCTGGATGCTCCAGTTCTCGGGTCCCTCGCCGGTGCCCCTGGCTCCTCTCTCCTGTCAGGTGCCCCCACAGCAAGCAGCTTGCTGGCAATGATCGATGGTGGCTTCCCTGCAGCTGCCAGCTTCTCTATGCCCTCCTGCTGGCTTTAGGTGTTGCGCTGAAGCCACAGCAATATAAAACAAATTAATCCTGCACTCAAAGGGCTGTTCCGACCCCCCCCTCTAGTTGCCCCTATGGTCACCCGATCCTGGGAGCCCTCTCCATGCCATGCTGCTAGCTGGATCCCTCCTCCTGCCGGTTGCAGCTTCTGCTTGGCAAAGCGAAACTGTTCTGTCAAGATGGAGAGCGGTGAGTGGGGGAAGGAGGCTGGTGGTTATCATGTGTTTACCACCCCCCTTCCTTTCCTTGGATGGACTTAGTGAGCGATCATGTGAATGAATAGGAATCTCTCTATTCACTCAAGTACAGGGTAGCTCTCAGGATGCAGAGAAACGGACTGTCTTTAGTCCCTTTCTCTGTCTCAAAAAAGATAAATCAGGGGTTCCCCCCCCCCCCCAAAAAAACACATTTGAAAAATAAAATTGTAAAATAAAAAAAATAGAACCCCCCCACCATGGTAAGGCCCTGTTCACACAGGGCATACTACAGCGTACCCCCCTGCAAGGCCGTGTTTACCTGCTCAGCGATGCACAGGTGTTCCCTGCATCCTTGTGTGCAGGTGATCCTATTGATGTCATTTGGGATGTAATTTCTGCACGTACACAGTCATTGCTCCCAAAATGACATCTATGTGGGTCTGTGTGCATGTCCTCATGCATGAGCTTATACTGTCTGATTTCGGGGTGTGCGCTCACACAGATGTCAGATTGGGAGCAGCGGCTGCATCCCAATTGGCATAAATTGGGCTGCCTGCATGGAGATGCATGGAACACCTGGGCATCCCCATGTAGGTAAACACAACCCTCCATGGGCTTACATTTTAGTATGCCCCATGTGAGCGAGTCTTAGGAATTTAGCAGGAATTTTGTAAGTTATGTTGTGTTTGTGTGCAGCAATAATGATTTTAGTGTTTTTTTTTCTTTTTGTGAAAATAGCGGTTTCTTAAACATTTGCATAACTATTGCAGGGCCTAAAAAATCAGTAGCACATTTTTTTAATTCTACAGGTCATGTGCATTCAGAAACAAACTCCGAAAGCTGTATGTGAAAAAAGATGGCCTTAGATTTTTAGAGTAAATTGTTTTTATTTACAGTTTTGAGCACCATCACTTTTCACCATTTCATAAAAAGGTGCAATTTAAAATTTACAAATATTTGATATTTATTAACTCAATACAGTTTTAGCTTTTATATTTAGTAGGAATTTGGCAGGAATGTTACAAGTTTTACTATGTTTGTACCGTATCTGCATTTTTAACAAAAATATTGTTTTGATAAACATTTGCACAAATAATACAGGGGCCTTAAAATCAGTAGCATCTTTTTTTTATTCTACTGGTCATGTGCTTTTAGAAAATATATGGTTTGGGGGGGCCTTTTACAAACTCTAAAACCTGGAAGTGAAAAATTAAGACCTTCAATTTTTTTGAGAAATTTCTGTGTATGTTTGATTTTCACCATTTCGCAAAAGGGAGCAATTACATTTTACAAATATTTGTTATTTTTTAACTCAATGCAGGTTTAGCTTTTATATTTGGCAGGAATTTTGTACAATTCGCTGTGTTTGTATCTCCTAATAATGATTTTAGTATATTTTTAGCAAAAACAATTGCTTTGATAAACATTTGCACAAATATCAAAGGGTTTTAAAAATAGCACCTTCTATTTTTTCTACAGGCCTTGTGCTATCAAAAAATATATGATTTGGGGGGTCTTTTACAAACTATAAAAACTGAAAGGGAAAAATGAAAACCCTTAACATTTTTATGTACGTTAGATTTTCACCATTTTGCAAAAAGGCGCAATTTAAAATTGATACATAGTTGTTATTTCTTAACTCAACATAGATTCAGCCTCTATATTTAGTAGGAACTTAGCAGGGATTTAATAACATTTGCTGTGTTTTTATCTCCTAATAATGATTATTTTTAGTTAAAATATTGTTATGATAAAAATTTGCGCAAATATCATGGGTTCTTAAAAATCAATAGCACCTTCTTTTTATTCTACAGGGCATGCGCTTTCAAAAAAAATATGGTTTTGGGGGGGGGGGGGTCTTTTATAATCCCTGGAAGCTGTACGTGAAAAAAATTGTGATATTTCCATTTTTGTGTACGTTCAATTTTAACCATTTCGCAAAAAGGCTCAATTTAAAATTTACAAATATTTGTTGTTATAATAAACAAATATCCCAGGGCCTTAAAAATCTGTGGCACCCTCTTTTTATTCTACTGGTCATGTGCTTTCAGAAACTATATGGTTTGGGAGGTCTTTTACAAACTCTAAAAGGCGTAAGGGAAAAACAAAAAAGCAATGAAAAAATTGCTGAGTTTAAAAGTGGAGCGCAGGGCCTGGCAGTGAAAAGGTTAAAAGTAAAAAAAAAAGAAAAACAGTTTTTTTAGAAACATTTTTGGTCCTATTTTAAGGTAAAGTAGAAAAAAACAAATACCAAAATAAAGCTCTGTCTCAAAAAATTATAGAAAATGTATTTTAGTGTTATGACAGTACCCTCCTGCACACAGGATGTTTTTCAGCTGCTGTTAGGGGCGTCTGGTGTTTTTTTCTTTTCCTGCCTCTTAACGCCCCTGGATATTGGCCTATAAGTAATGCACACATAGGCCCAGATTCTCAAAGGAGATACGACGGCGTATCTCCAGATACACCGTCGTATCTCTGAGTCTGAGCCATCGTATCTTGGCGCCTGATTCAAAGAATCAGGCCTTGTACTCACGAGCAGACATGTCCGATGAAACCGGTCCGCGGACCGTTTTCATCGGACATGTCTGCCCGGGGACCTCTGTTCGATGGCTGTACACACCATCGAGCAGAGGTCCGCGCGTAAACAATACGCGGGGCATGTCCGCGGTGTCGCCGCGTCGATGACGCAGTGTCGTCGCAACAATGACGCAGCGACGTGGGCGGCCTGCCTTTAAAATGCTTCCACGCATGCGTCGAAGTCATTCGACGCATGCGAGGGATAGCGGGCAGCAGGACATGTACGGTAGGTCTGTACAGACGACCGTACATGTCCGGGCGGACAGGTTTCCAGCGGACTGTTTTAAAGCAAGTCCAGGAAACAGTTGTCCGCTGGAAACCTGTCCGATCCGCCCGAAAATGGTCCGCTCGGGCCTACACACGGCCAAACATGTCTGCTGAAACTGGTCTGCGGACCAGTTTCAGCAGACATGTTTGGTCGTGAGTACGGGGCCTCAGATACGCCAAAATTTCACTAAGATACGACCAGCGTAAGTCTCTTACGCCGTCGTATCTTAACTGCATATTTACGCTGGCCGCTAGGCGCTTCCGTTGTTTGCAGCGTCGAATATGCAAATGAGCAAGATACGCCGATTCAGGAACGTACGCCCGGCCGACGCAGTACAGATACGCCGTTTACGTTAGGCTTTTCCCAGCGTAAAGTTACCCCTGCTATATGAGGCGTAGATGCGGCGTACCAATGTTAAGTATGGACGTCGTTCCCGCGTCGAATTTTGAAAATTTTACATCGTTTGCGTAAGTCGTTCGCGAATAGTGCTGGGCGTCATTTACGTTCACGTCAAAAGCATTGGCTTCTTGCGGGTTAATTTGGAGCATGCGCACTGGGATATTTTCAAGGACGGCGCATGCGCCGTTCGTAAAAAGCGTAATTTACGTGGGGTACATACAATTTACATGACACACGCCCACATCTTCCACATTTGAATTAGGCGGGCTTACGCCGGCCTATTTACGGTACGCCGCCGCAACTTGCGGAGCAAGTGCTTTGAGAATACTGCACTTGCCCGTCTAAGTTGCGGAGGCGTAACGTAAATCGGATACGTTACGCCCGCTCAAAGATACGCCGCTGTACATGAATCTGGGCCATAGGCTTTTAGAGGCAGGAAAAAAAAACACTGTCCAGGAGCAGCAGGACTTGGGCAGAAAAAAGCTATGCGTGTTTAGCGCTTGAATGTTTTTTTTTTTTCAATTCAATAGCCAGAATAAATTATTATTTTGGCCAATTAAATAATTAACGCCCAAGTGCTTGATGCCTGTAAATGTGCCTAAAAACATTACATGCTTTTACAAGGGTCAGGATTTTTTTTCTTCCAAAATTACTTGAGTAAAGGCTTCTAAGAGAGCTTACAAAACTTCCTGTCAGTCTTGTGTGCCTGGTAATAAAGGGGTATAATAAACTGGAACTAAAAGGGATTGTAAATATTCAGTTTTAAAAAACAAAAAAGCCTACACTTACCTGCTCTGTGCAATGGTTTTGTACAGAGCATCCCCAATCCTTTTCTGGGGACAACCGCCAGCAATAGGTCAGCTGGAAAAGTGCAGTGATGTGTCCTACTTTTCTTTACCTTGTTTTGATATCACAACCTTTGTCCTTTGTATTCCACAAGTAAGTTGTTGCTATTTAGACATTGTGGCATGTGAGCAGTTGTGAATGAAAAATCAAGTCCCTAGAAATTTGAAAGTTAAACAAATGACAGTGCAATTTCTCAGAATGCATCACTGTAGCCAGTTCATTCCATAGCTCTGCTGAGTGTATGACAGTTATAATACTACAGGCTGAGGCTTTAAACCTGACGTTCCCTAGGGATATTTATCCTGGCTTGACCAGTTCCTGTCTGACTGGTTATTATAATTCACTCTGGTGAGATGATGAATCCCTTTCTCTGAAATGTGACACACTATCCACCAAGGTTCCATCTCCTTTGAGTTATTTCAGAGGCTAAAATAAATGAGGTGTCTGGTCAGCATGTCATGGCCTTTGACCTTTGGCATCATTAATCAAATTATATCTTATTGGTTACAGTAGTGGCCAAGACTATGTTTACCCTTCAATAGAAGCACTTATTTTGAACAAAGGACCACCATACTTATTTATGCAAAACACATTCACAATTAATTCTAAGTTCATTTTAAGAATTGTCTCAGTAGACACATTAGAATAATTATACCACACCAGAAATGGTCAGATACCTTTTAGTGTGCTTGATGCTTCTTCTGAAAAAATGGGAATTTTTTCAGTTAGAGGTTTTTAAACTTAACACGAGGCTAACCAAACATAGCTTATAGCTCTATAACGGGCAGTAGATATGATGTTAATTATTATTATAACTTCTATAGCGCCAAAAGTTTGCACATCACTTTACAACAGTGGTTCTCAACCTGGGGGTCGGGACCCCCTCGGGGGTCAAATGACAATTTGCCAGGGGTCACTGAATCCTGGGCTGTTCCTGAAGCCCACCAGCACACTCAGCCTTTTCGCAGCCATCCAGCAGGGCTGTCCCTGGAGCCTGTGGCTGCCCAGCTGGGCTGCTCCTGGATCCCTTGCCCGCCCATTCAGTTCATGGCATGACTGTGGGGCAGAGACTAGAGGTCAGCTGACTGGTAAGAAATTTGAAGTGAGAAGGGCTGGAGGAGACCCTATCTACTGATTTCGGCATAGGTGTCACTGCTGCGGGACACCACAGAGCTGGAGACACAGTGAGTAACACTACCTGTGATTAGAGTTGCCATTTAAAGTCCCCACTACAGTTCTCAGATCAGCAGATGATCTTGATCAAGAGCATCTAGGCTGGCTGATCAGAACTCCCCACCAGCACTCCTAAAATGTACCAGAAGGGGTTTTAATACTGTACGAGTGTAAGGGACTTAGGGAGCCCTAAATGGCTGTGGGCAAGGGGTGCAAATTACTTGTCTGGCCTTAGGTGCCGACAACCCATGCTACGAAAATTCTACTGTTAGGGGTCCCCACAACTTGAGAAATTTTATCAAGTGGTTACGGCACTAGAAAGGTTGTGAACCACTGCTTTACAACATGAGGGCAGACAGTACAGTTACAATACAGTTCAATACAGGAGGATTCAGAGGGCCCTGCTCCTTAGAGATTACAATCTTAAGATGGAGGGTCAAGTGATACAAAAGGTAAGGACTGTGAGGGATGAACTGATGGAGAAAATAAAAATACAGTTGTTACGTAGGGGTAGAGTAAGCTTCTCTGAAGAGAAGGATTTTCAGGGATCAGTCAGGAAGATTGGGGTAGGGCGTTCCATAGGATGGGAGAGGCTCTGGAAAAGTCCCGTAAACAAGCATGGGAGGAGATGACAAGAGAGCTAGAAAGCAGTAGGTCTTGGGAGGAACAAAGAGAAAGATTAGGTTGGTATTTTGAGACTAGGTTAGTGATGTAGCTGGTAGTCGAGTTGTGAATTGCTTTGTACTTTGTTAGTATTTTGAATTTAATTGGTTGAGTGGAAGTCAATGTAGGGACTGACAGAAAAGAATAGCAGACACAGAACAGTTTGTGAGGTGGATGAGTCTGGCAGCAGCATTCATGATGGACTGAAGAGAGAATAGCCTATGTAAAGGTAAAGCAATGAGGAGGGAATTGCAGTAGTTGAGGTGAGAGATAACCAGGGAGTGAAGCTTTTGTGGTGTCATTGGTCATTTTGAGATGTTGCGTAGGTTGACGTGGCAAGCTTTAGACAGTGACTGGATGTGGGGCCAAAAGGAGAGTTGGCATGCCGGGACAGGTTGGAAGTTGTGTCATTGATCTTGACAGAGAAGTCAGGGAAAGGGGAAATATTATTATGCTTGAGTGGTGTGACATTCAGGCTGATATGTCTGCTAGTAAATTTGTGATGAGTGAGCTGTGGGGTAGAGAGAGAGATTTGGGTGTCATCAATGTAGAGATGGTATCGGAAGCCATGGGAGGCTATAAACTGACCGAGGAATTAGGTGTAGATCGAGAATAGGAGAATAGGAGAGGTGCAAGTACAGAACCTTGGGGCACCCTGACAGGGAAAGGAAGAGGAAGCAAAATTGTAGGTGATTAAGATGAAGATATAAACTATTCAAAGTGTAGTTTCATTACTTTTTGTATGTACCAGGATATGATGTAGGATACTGTTTGTGATGCCACTGTGGTTTCCTGGTATACTTATCTCAGGATTAGCAGCTAACTAATTATAAGGATGATCACAATATGATTGCAAGGGATCCATGACCGATAACCGTGCTGCCAATGTAACTGCCTATTCTTGCTTCTAACAATGTACATACATTTAATAGATGGGACAGCCGGAGAACACAGTTCTTGGCTTCCTTTACCAGCATGCAACACCAAACTGACTTGCTTTACACAGTTAACCTAACGTAAGGATCATGGGCCAGATTGAACATTTCTAGAGGCAGTAAGGCACAATATGGTAAACCAGCTGAGAGCGGAAAACAAGGTAGCCCCAGCACAATGTTTTCGTTCTCTGAAAGACAAATAAAGCTGCTTATCAGGTGAGCTACATTTCCTCATTTTGTGAAACATATGCTTTTGATAGATTCTTTTTTTCCAGGGACATCAAGTTAAGTTTTTTTTTATTGTATCTGATTGGAGGTAAACTTCCATTTCTGTTTACTGCATTGGTTTTAGAAACAACTTTATAATTCCATGCTCTTTGTTTTTATTTTCTCAACAGCCTAAGTCTGGGTCCAGTCCCTTGTTGATTGTTGGCTATGAAGATGGTTCTGTTGTTCTCTGGCATGTCCTTGAACAAAAATTAATGACCAGAATAATGTGCCACAAAGAACCTGTTATGAGTCTTGACTTTGACTGCATGAATGCCAAGGGAGTATCAGGATCCTCTGAGAAAATACTGAGTGTTTGGACTCTTGACGAGCAGCAGAACCTCAAGGTAAGAACTACCATCCCATCTGGTTTACCAATTCAGCCATACAACACTTGTACTGCTGCTGCTAGAATGTTTAGTTAGCAGCCCTTCACCAATTCATCAATGACTGCTTACAACATCAAAGTTCTGTGTGGGTGCCTTAAAATATGCAGTATGGCTGTTTTATTTGTTTATCTTTTTTTAACCCTTGAAGGCAGAAAAGGTACTTGTATAATTCTATGTATGAAAAATCAAACTGTAAAAATGTTGCTGTGAATTTTAATTTCTTTGTAATCAGAGCAAAAAGAAAAATGTTTGGTTACAAATGTTTTTATATTTTTCTATGAGATTCAAGCATGTGTGATATGCAAAACATTTATTCAGTTCATTTATTTTGCAGCACACAGATAAAAATGGTATCAATTAATGATTTATAGAAAATTATTAGAATTTTGATCCTAATTTATATTGAAATTAACAAAAATAAAAATATGTGTTAAATCGAAAGAATGAAGTCCAAATCAAAATACATTTTTTGATTGAACCAAAAATAATCGTTGCTAAATGGAAGACAGTTTAAGACTTTTTGTTTGCAGTATTGCATAGCTATAAGTCTGGAGAAATATTTTTGGTGTCTTGGATAGATTTTCCTTCAGAGAAATAAAACAAAAGGAAACCTCCACGTTACAAGGTATCCAAAGTGGGGCTCTATGGCCAAAAACCAATGTATATACAAAATATAGACAGAGCAGCCTTAAGGCCCATAACCGGGGGTATGGTAACAAAAATTGAATACCAGAATCAATCTACAAAAAATACAAATCAATATTATTATACTCAAAATACAAAATAGTAACTACATATACAGGAACCACCCACCATCACCAATAAAAGACAACATCTAAAATAATCCAAAAAAGGTGTGCCAAACTCACATGTACACAGCTCAATCATCCCTAATACAGCTAAGCAAATAAAGTAGACTATATGGTAACTATGTGTACACAAAAACCACCTAGGACATCTTAACAGGGTGATGCAGCAGGTACAGAGCAGTCACATACAAACCCACCAACATGAAGAATCCAGGTCAATGTGGGTCAATTAATTATCTGTCTCTGCTGCAGCATCAATGAGTAGAGTCCCTAGGTAGATAGTGGTGCCATAGATATGAGGACAAAACATGGATAGTCTGGCTTGCTGGCTGAGAATGTTGGATGAGAATAAAGCAGTTATGATGCTAAGTAAACTGTTCCCAGTTGATGGTACTATAAGCATGTCGCAAATAACGAAACAAAACTAGTGTCCATATGTGGCTGACCGCAGTGTAGGCATATCACAGATGGACATATCGTCATTATGCCATCAGGTAAACATGAAGCAAAATTGCAGCAAGAGACAAGCAGTGAGCAGCTAAACAGCAGACAATAAGTAGCAGGTCTTGGCACCAGACCAAAGTATATAACTGGCAAGGCAGACAGTGACAGTTCAGTCCATACAAATCCCAGTTCAACCTCTACGCTCCACGAGCAAGTCACTCAATCTTGGTATAAAAGGCCAGTCCTGGTAACCCAGCAGTGCTGCAAACATGTGCATGTGCATATGGTGCAATTAAATGAATGTAAAGATAATCATAAAAAAAGAGAAGAAATAGAAAAAGAACAACTAGTACAAGTGGGACTATCGACAGGATCCAAATCTAGAAAGACCTGTAGGTTCAATTATTTGTTCAAACCATTAGGCAGAAGAGTATTTAGTTTGTAAATCCTGAACTTTTCTTTCTTAAGAAGTATCCTATCAAAGTCCCCACATCTATTGCTTAGTTTAAGAGCAAAAATACCCTTCACTTTAAGTCCAGAAGTACTAGCTTGATGATAATAAAGAAAGTACTGTGCCAAAGGGCTCTCTGGTTCCTTCTGTCTGATATCCCTGAGGTGTTCACCGATTAGGATGCATAACTGCCGTTTAGTTTTGCCTATATACATCTTATTACATGGGCATTGAATGCTGTAAATTACCCAAGTAGTGGCACAGTTAATCAAGCTTTTGATAGTATAATCCAGCCATCATCAAATTGCGGCTCACGGTCTGAACATGCTTCTGTTTGGACTGTTGGAGTGCCTCTGCTCTGTGCCATTGGTTGCAAGGACTGTGGGTGTCCCTGCAGCCATTGACATTGCATATGCGCTCCGTCCCCTTCTACTGCCTATCTCGCAACTCCCAGCCGCGTTGCGAGGTAAAGCATGACATCACATGCGCACCCGAACACCTGTTGCTCTCAATCCTTGCCAGCCGTGGGGTATGATGCGCATCCCGCCCCCTTCAGCAAGACTGCCGACACAGCTCTCGCTCCCCTGCAACTTGCTACCTCTACTGGCTTCTGCTCCCTACCTGCCCTCAGGGTATGTGGGATGTAATCAATACAGGGGCATGCTGATGGGCACATTTTATGTTAAGGTTCACGCTGATGGGCACAACAAAATGTGCCCATCAGAGTGCCACTTTACATAAATATTCCCATCTGTGTAACTCCTAACATAAAGTAAGGGGCATTCTGATGGGCATAATTTATGTTAAGAATCACACTGATGGGCACATTTTGTTGTGCCTATTAGAGCGCCCCTTAAAGGTGGCACTGTGATGGAGACACCTGATGTAAATGAACACTGTGATAGGGACACCTGATGTAAAGGGGCACTGTTATGGGCGCACCCGGTGTGATGGGGACACCTGATTTAAGGGGGTACTCTGACAGGAATACCTGAGTAAGGTGGCACTGATGGGGACACCTGATGTAGAGGGGCACTCTGATGGGAATACCTGATGTAGAGGGGCACTCTGATGGGGACACCTCTCGTAAAGGGGTACTCTGATGGGGACATCTGATTTAAAGGAGCACTCTGATGACGACACCTAATGTTGGGGGGCACAATGATGGGGAAAAATTATGTAAGGGGGGGACAAATGATGTAAGGCGACACACTGATGGGAGACACCCGATGTAAGGGGGCCTCCTGATAAAGAAACCTGATGTAAGTGGGCACTTTGATGGGAATACCTGATGTAAGGAGGCACTCTGATTGGGACATCTGATATAAGAGAGGGCCCTGATAGTGGCAACTGATTTATTGGGGTAGTCTGATAAGGGCACCCAATGTAATGAACTACTCTGGTAGAGGTACCTGATGTAAGGGGGAACACTATTGGGAACGTTTACATTTACAGAGTATTACCAGCGTGTGTGGAGGAAACAGTAAGAAAAGCACAAGAAAGTACAGCCCAAAAAAGGAAAGGAAACGCGTACAATTTTTCATGGCACAGACTTCGTGCCTCGGCCGGAAAAATGTTTTAGTGACCGGACCTCCTTGAATTTTTATTCACTACCCCTGGTATAGACAGTAGAACACCCCATATCGGTGAAAACCCCAGTAAGTTAAACAAATGTGCAAATTTGGCAATGGCCACACGATACCATCCCTAGTGTCCTGGGAAATGAGGATAGCCACAGGTCATTAGAGGACTGTATATTTTCAGATTGGGTTAGCATATCAGATACATTGGGGGCCCTTCGGACAACCATATGAGGAAACTCACCTGCAATTCTGGATAGTTAGGGACAATGACATAATGTGGACCAATGTTGTGTTAGAACCTCCCTTACCTTGGACCATGGGGCATTTTTTTGGTTTATTTTAGACAACATTGTCTTTTTTTTTATTGGTGATGGTGGGTGGTTCCTGTATATGTATTTACTATTTTATATTTTGTGTATAATAAAATTAATTTGTATTTTTTATAGATTGATTCTGGTATTCGACTTTTGATACCATACCCCAGTGGCTCATAGTTATGGTCCTAAAAGGCAGCTCTGTCTATCTGCCTATTTTGGATATAGAGTTTCCTTAACCTCCTGTCTCAGGGACACAACAAGAAGTGAGAATACATTTCTCCAGAGTGAGAGGAAATCTCCTCTTAGATAGTTGTTACCAGAACAGGTGTCCCCATTGAAAGATTTACCCTTACTTTCTATTCTATTCTAATGACCCAGAAAAGCCAAAATTCCCCAGCAGTAAAAAAAAACATAACCCTTCCTCATACTATCCAAAATATAAAAAAACAAAAAAACATTTGCTTTACGTATACTTTAAAGCTTATAAGGCTTGACAGTACAGTTTGTTACATTACTGTCATTCATTTATAGGGAAGGTTCATTCTCATCAATGATAATCAATGATTATATTGTGTTAAATTGTTTATACATTTTGATATTTGTTTTTCTTTTCTTTTAATAGTGTTTAGTAGTAGTTTGATAGTATATGTTGGCTTTTAAATACTTTTCGACAGTTTTGACATTTGATCATTTCCATGTGCTATCTAATGTATTTCCCTAAATGGTATTTAGTGAGCATTAATAAAATAAATATATGTGCCTCCCACATAAATGATAGGGATAGTGAATGATTTCAGGTTTCCTTTCCCACTCATCCATTAATAATGCAAAGCAGATGTGTGGAATGTTACATTCCAGGTACCTGAGCTAATGACATCATGTGGAAATGAGCACAGTGGCTTGCTCCTCTCATGTTCCAATTGGCATGCTTGTGTATAGTCACTTCAGCTACAGAACCCTGGGCTTCAGTCCAACTGCAGTTCCATCATGAAAATAAATAAACACCCCCTAATAAGCATTACATGCTCGAGTATATTAATGAGAAAACAGTGTATTTGAAGGCTTGTAATATTCAGTACATGGCTTTATTTATGTGTATAATATTATACTTTTTTGTAGAAAACAATGTCACAAAGTTATGGTATACCTGAATATCATATGAAAGAATTAAACAGAGGAAGTACACAGTCTACCTGCTTAACCCCTTTTCTCTCAGGGTCTTTAAACAGCAGGGCTGGGTACCATGTAATTGCTGCAATTGGTCATCACAGCGATCACGTTTTTGTTTACAGTGATGATCCCTCCCCTTTCTCTTACAACAGGGAAGAAGAGAGATCGAGTACTTGGGGGAAAAAATGAATGAAGCTGCAGATTCATTTATTTTGTTTCACTGATTTTTTGCATGTCCCCCTCCTCTCCTACCCTCTTAATTTCTCTTCCTCTGTGTATGGCTTGAACATTAATGTGTCTAGTGCACCATTGCCATAGCAGCGTGTTTTATAATTTCCAAAGAATTGTGGTACAAATGAGATCCAATAGGGGGTCAAATATGTTCTGACATATTTGTTTTACCAGAAAGTAAGGCAAACATATAGTCAAAAAAAAATTCCACCAAAAGAAAAACATTACATAAAAGTTATTTGGGTACAGTGCCAGTAAATGTCAGTCTAACTATCACAGCTTTGAAAACTGTAAAATTCTCTGGTAATGGGGTATTACATGCTGGTACGTAAATGGTTAACATGTATTGATGTACATGACATCTTTAACTTAATTATTGCTATGGAATATTATGTTAAGCTTTTTGATAATTACAATTTTATTCTGATTTGAGACCTGTAAAGCTCAGGAAATCGTCAATCCAGGCATTGCTGATGTCGCATTGAGGCAAGACAGGAAGATCTTGGCAACAGCAGGTTGGGACTGCCGTGTACGGATTTTTGGATGGAAGAAGATGAAGCCATTAGCTGTTCTCCAGTACCATTCAGCAAGTGTGCACTGTGTGGCTTTTTCAGACCATAATATACCTGAAGAAAGACTGCTGGCTGCTGGATCAAAAGATCATCGTATTAGCATATGGTCAATGTATTCACAAACATAGACAACATGCATTGTGTTCACTGCTTCACCAATATATTTTGGTAAAATATCATGTAAGAGTTTCAGCAAATGGGTAAAACTACAACGGCTAAGCAGTGTTGAGTACTGTATTTGTGGATGGATAAGGACGATGGTAGTGCCTAATACAGTACTTCATGTCTAGAAGTGTGCAGCCCTGTTGGAAAATACACATTTTATATAATGTTTTTCTGTGTAGGAAGACATTGGTTCTTCATGTGCAACTCCAGATGCCTTAGACCAAAACATGTGACTGCATTGTCCTAGTCTGTAGTGCCTTCTCTATTATAACCATGCCTCCTGATACATGCCCGAGCTCTGTTTTTATATATTTTTACCATTTAGGCCATGTTGATAGAAGTTTGTTGCTATCCATTTGATGTCCAATGTTGAGAACAGCATATAAAGAACAATTATTACCCAACGAGTAATTAATAAAGCAAAACACTTTGGAACAATTTATTCTTCCATAGGTCCTTCCAATTCATGCAAAACCCTACATTTGTTTGTTATATTTATATATATATATATTTATGTTTCCACATTTTGAGGTATACACATATACACATATAAAATACCTGTCTAGTTGTACAGACAGGTGCATTGAATGGTTTATTATTTTATTCCTCAAAGTCTACATGTTTGTGCCTGTTATTGAGGCTTAAGTTGAACAGACTGTTCTTTTATTTATTTTTTACTGTAAACTAGAAAATAGTTTGGGTACCAAAAGTTTGTACCATTTGCTATTTTTTGGCTTGCAAAATCCCTTTAAGTAATATTTTGGGCTACTACTCTGTTCTGGCTGTCAATGTGTTGGATCATCCCATGCTGATGTCAGGATAGCATGTATTTATAAATGTGAATACTTCATTAATCCCTAACTATAAGCCCGCTGTGAGGTCCCAGCCAAGAAAAGATTACATATGGAGGTGGATCTTCTCACTAGAGGAAATTCTCAACATTGCAGTATTCTCCAAATTTTGTATGAATTACTATTTTCCGTAATCAAACATTTGTTTTTCTTATTGCAAATATTATTTGTTCCCCAGATTTTCTCATTTAGAATATAAATAATCAATTAACCATCACTGTGTGGGTAGTCTGTTTGTGTATGCATCTTGCCCCAATAGTTTCCTGTTTTATTACAGAAGCTAAAATCGCATTGGTCCACTGGTGACTGCAGTTATCTAAAAATTGTCTTTTAAAGCTGACCATCATGTTTCCTGTTACTTCAAATAGTTTGTTTGGACCAAGCTGGTCCAATCAATTTATTTATTTCACAAAAGCTTTGTCTGATTGGCAGAGTGCGAGAGTGTGACATCATTAGCCCGCCCCTCTGCAGCAGCCAATTAGAGGAAGCTTTGTATTCATTCACAGAATACCAACCTCTCGGTGAATGGCTGAGCGCTGCTCAAACCAACTCTTATTTTGCTCCGGGTGTAAGACGGGAAGTCTCTGTCTCACAGCCAGAACCCAGCACTGTGTACTGTATGTAGATGAAGTTATATATAGTTCATACAGTGCTTTAGAGCCAGTGCAGCAATTAAGTGAAGGAAATATTTTGTTTGGACAAGCTTGGTCCAAACAAACCATTTAAAGTGACAGTGAAAATAGAGATCAGCTTTACAAAACGTCAACCAAAAATAAAACCCAAAAAGAAGCAGAAATTTGTACACCTGGTTACAACTAAATCAGATACACAGAGTTTGATGTTTTAATGAATAGTATAAGCCATTATGTAGATCCACAAACAGTTTGCAAATAAAACCGAAAATTACATTAATGTAGTTATCGCGTATTTATCATGATGTTGTATGTGCTTGGAAAGAATTAAGGTTAACACTATGGCATAATTGTTTAAAAATAATAAACAACATGAAATAATCTACAATAGAAAAAAGGTAATAATAAATGTGTGTTTGGTTGGCCAACTCTTAGGCAGAGCAGAAGCCATTATTTTCTAAGCTTGCATTGAAGAAGGGGATCAAACTAGTTTCCTGCTGGCCAAAGTAGTCAGTGCCTGCCCAGTGACTCTTAATATTGGGGAGTTGACCCCACTTGGAAGCAAATTGAATAATTCCCGCGACTTAGTCATGGCCAAACTGGACCAGTTTTACTCACGCTTGTATCATTTGAAAGCTCAATACACCCCAGACTACTTATGTAATTGCAATTAATAAGCTTATTTAAACCTTCAAATCCCCAGCGGGCTCTCTTAAATTCTCTTATTACATTAGAGGAAATACAGGAGGCGACCAGCTCTTTCCCCTCATGCAAGGCCCTGGAGGATGATGACCTTCTTTTGGAGGTCTACAAGCAATATGCAATATGCTCAAGCTAAATAACAAGGCTTATTTAAGTAGACAATGTCTACTGGCTTCCATGACTAGAGCCAACATCATACTGCTTTGGAAACCTGGTAACCCCCTACAGATCCTAACTTTTAGGCCCTGTACACACGATCAGTCCAATCCGATGAAAACAGACTGAAGGACCGTTTCATCAGTCCAAACTGACCGTGTGTGTGTCCCATCAGTCTGTTATCCTTTAGTCCAGAATTTAGAACTTGCTTTAAAATTGAACTGATGGACTGGTAACCGATCGGTCAAAACTGATGGTTATTGCGCAAAAGCATCGGTTCCAAACCCGGGCATGCTCAGAATCAAGTCGACGCATGCTTGGAAGCATTGAACTTCGTTTTTTCAGCACGTCGTTGTGCTTTACGTCACCGCGTTGGACTCGATCAGTTTTTGAACCGATGGTGTGTAGGCACATCAGACCATCAGCCTTCAGACCTCAGACTGATCGTGTGTACAGGGCCTTAGGCCTATTTTGTTACGGCAGACAGATATTAATAAGGAATGTGTTTTTATTTCTGTTTATCTTCTGCATTCTGACACATATTTCCATAGCACATAGGAAACTCTTATATAAAATACCAGATGTATTGTTTAAATATAATTTATAAAACTTAGAAATTTGTCATACTTGGAATGAGTAAATGTAATGTGTAATCATTATTTCTTGGGATAAATGGTGGTGTTATGAGCAAATCTTTCATTTCTACTAAAATAATGTCTGAGTTTCCATAGCACTTAAGAAACTCATATGCAAAATAACAGATTAGCAGATGTATTGTTTAAATGTATTTTGTAAAACTAAGAAATTTGCCATACTTGGCAGATATAATGTTTGACATCATATTACCCCTTACTGCACATAAAGGGCTAGATTCAGGAACGAGATACGCCGTTGTATCTCTGAGTTGCGGCGTCGTATCTATGCGCCTGATTCTTAGAATCAGTTACGCATAGATTTGACTAAGATCCGACCGGCGTAAGTCTCTTACGCCGTCGTATCTTAGTTGAAATTTTACGCTGGCCGCTAGGTGGCGCTTCCGTCAATTTACGCAAGGAATATGCTAATTAGGTAGATACGCCGATTCACAAACGTACGTACGCCCGGCGCATTTTTTACGTGGTTTATGCTGGGCTTTTTCCGGCGTAAGGTTACTCCTGCTATATGAGGCGTACGCAATGTTAAGTATGGACGTCGTTCCCGCGTCAAATTTTTTAAATGTTTACGTAGTTTGCGTAAGTCGTTCGCGAATAGGGCTGTACGTAAGTTATGTTCACGTCCAAAGCATTGACGATTTGCGGCGAAATTTCGAGCATGCGCACTGGGATTCTTTTACGAACGGCGCAAAGCGCACTGGGATTCTTTTACATTCGTAAAAAACGTCAAATACGTGGGGTCACACTAAATTTAAATAAAACACGCCCACATCATCCAAATTTGAATTAGGTGGGCTTACGCCGGAGCACATACGTTACACCGCCGTAACTTAGGGCGCAAGTTCTTTGTGAATACGGAACTTGCGCCCTAATTTACGGCGGCGTAACGTATCGGAGATATGTTACGCCCGCACAATGTTACGCAGGGCTACCTGAATCTAGCCCACAGTATATACTAATGAATAAATGTAATGTGTAATTGATTATTTCTCACGGTAAATAGGTAGTATACAATTCAGATGTGTTTTATAAGCAAGTTGTAACAAGCCGTGATGTTTTAGTTCTACTAACACAATCCGGGTTTAATTAAGTCATGTATATGATTCAGAGTATCAACATTCTAAATAAGGAATTCTGTTGAAGGTATTGTGAATACCAGAATTTTGTTAGCAGTAGCACGTTTTTAAATTTGAAAAACTGTCTTCGACATCTGAGACTCTTTTCCTAGTTTCCCATAGACTGCTTCTTTGTTTATTATAAGAATGTGGCTGGCTATCATAAATCTGTATTTGAAATGAAGAAGTTTTCTTAAAGCTTTAAAATATGACCCAGAAGACTATCCAAACGCTTGTTCTGATACACCTGCTGAGAGGAGTCATCATCTGGGAATTATGTATCAGACAGTTCTCATTTTACCAACATTTTGCCAGCATCATCCTTCTGAGTCTTTCTTGTGTTGGTAGTTTCTGCACGTTTATGAGATGCTGCAAATGATATCTGTGGAGGAGTCTTATGTATCTGTGAGACAGGAAGATCATAAATCGCAAAGCAAATCTTTTGGAAAAAGGACCTTTGTGCTTTAGATCTTTTTTGAACTTTTCTGTCATTTTCTTTTCTATTAGAACTGACCATGCTTTAATATCTTTACCTGCATAAACTTTAGTGGTTATCATAATGGTGTCATAAATTGTTCAAGCTGGCAAAAATACTTGGCAAAAAAAAAAATGCTTGGTTCAACTGGGACATCTGCAGAGCTTCAAACCACTACAATGCAGAAATCCAAAGACACCCACCCTGAGTGTGTTACATTTATTTGTGACATGCATTTCTCACATTGATCTGCAGCACTTCCAGCAACAACAACATATTAATTGTGATATGTTTTTCATTTAAGGAAATGGGTCTTCCCCACAGGTGTTTTTCTTTTATAGACAAATGGCTAAACTTCACTTAGCTGAAAATAGCATTTTGTGGCCAGAAAATAAATGTTAAAATCAGGATGTCTCCTGAACCCCCTAACAAACAAACCTAGATTAGCATAGTCAATTCCTTGATATCAAGAAACATTATATCTAAAAATTTTAGTTAAGCTCTTCAATTCTACTTGGTATATTTACTTCTGTTCATGTAGGTCTAGAGGCAGGCCGATGTAATTGGACATGTGTCCATTTACACCCACCTACCTCCAAGGCTGTCCAGGTCTGGAAAAAAAACTGAAAATTACTGCATCCTTTTCCATTTTTTCTGGCCTTAAACATGATGGATCAGAGGTAGCTTGATGTAAACAGACACAGGTCTGTTTACATCTGACCACCCATAGAGCCATCATGAGTTTGTTCCTGTCGTCTTTGTAAATGTGGAAACACAAACTGAATGGGCTCGGATGTAACATCCATCCTGTTCAGCTCCAATTCAGCAGGAGACCTGCTCACAAAATGGAGCGGAGCAGCACCATGTTAAAGAACCCTAAATGTGCTTGTACCCCAGTATAATGCTTGTTTTTGATGTCTATACTACTCTAATTCAAATCCTAATTGAATGTACTGTGTGATAATTTTTTTTGTGTTTCACCCAATAAAGTGCAGTGCTGCTGTAAACATATACCAATAGAAATCATCAATTAAACAAAGAATTGTCCAGAACAGGTACAAATTGGCTTTTTACTGCATTTCAACCAACGTTTGTTAATATCCACCCCTTATAGAAATGACCATTTGCTGTACTTACACTTATTATTGAAATATCAGATTAAAAGTTAATTTTGTGTATAATAAATAAGTTCTCTGTGATGTAAAACATACTTTATCAAAGTGCTTCACCCTTTGTGCTCATTATGCTCTGTTGTTGATTCATGCATTTTTTTTTAGGTCAAATATGCGCTCTCCTCTTTAAGAGGTTATAACCTCGCTCTCCCCTCTTCCACTTTCGGGACTCCTCCAATTCCACTTTCCACCTTGTATCACAATTTGGCAACTCTTTCCTCTAAATTTAAAGTGATGCTAAAATCTTTTTTTTATTTTTTCTTTAAAAATAAAAAACATGTTATAATTACCTGCTCTGTGTAATGGTTTTGCACGGTGCAATCCAGATTTCCTCTTCTTGGGTCCCCCGCTTGTGCTTCTGGTCCCTCTCCCCTGCTGAGTGCCCTCACTGCAAGCAGCTTGGTATGAGGGCACCCGAGCCAAGCCACTGCTCTGTGTGTCCATTTAGACATGTAGCCATGACCCGGCCCCGCCCCCTCTCATTCCTCATTGGTTTGCTGAATTTGATTGACAGTAGTGGGAGCAAATGGCACCATGCTGCCATCTCAGCCAATGAGGAGGAGAGTCCCGAGCAATAGAGACTCTCCTGCAACATCGCTGGATCAAGATGGGCTTAGGTAAGTATTTTGAGAGGCTCAGGGGGGCTGCTGCACACAGAAGGCTTTTTATCTTAATGCATAGAATGCATTTCAATAAAAAACCTGACTTTACAACCACTTTAAGTTTAACTGAAGCATCTTAAAAATAAGCTCCGCCCCCTCCCCAATCAATTTAAAAGTTGCCAGCTTCAAATACTGTAGCTGCTGACTTTTACTATTAGGACACTTACCTGTCATGGCATCCAGCAGTGTCCTCACCCAGGCTGATTCTTAAATCGGCTCTCGGGTGCTGGCACCGCCATTTTGGCTAAGGAGAACTGGCAGTGAATCCTTGCAGCCTTATAGCCGGTTTCCTACTGTGCATGCACAAATCGCGCTGCGGTTTGTGAATGGGCCAGCTGCAGGAGAAAGAAGAGGGGCGAACTTCCAGCTCACTTCACCATAGTGAACCAGGTACCTGCTCCCCCCCAAAAGGTGCCAAATGTGGCAGTGGAGGAGGGGGGCAAACAAGTGGAGCTTCCCCTTTTGCGTGGAGCTCCACTTTAACTGGGCTGAATTAATTTTTTTGGTACAGGGGGGTAATCGGCAGATCTGCCAACTAATTGGCTGTTAGGGACAAAAAATTGTAAGCTATAATCTTTTGCAATATTTTTATTGTTTTCACAATAAAAAAAGGTACAAACATTTGTTTGGATTAAAGGTCAGATGGCAAGCAGTAGTACAGTATGAGTCATATGCAATTCATATACCAAGTAGACAGTGAAAAGTCTAAAATAATGTACAGTATCACCTAGACATCCAGAAAATTGTAGAAACTGTTCCTGTTCGATCCTCTGACATCCTAGGTTCTGGACCAAGGGTCTCAAACTTGAGGCCCTTCAGCTGTTGCGGAACTACAAGTCCCTTCATGCCTCTGCCTATCGGAGTCATGCTTGTAACTGTCAGCCTTGCAATGCCTTATAGGAATTGTAGTTCTGCATCAGCTGGAGGGTGACCAGTTTGAGACCCCTGTAAAAGTGGTAAAAACTATAATCTTCTATTAAAGCGTGCAAAAGCAATTATTTATTGTATTGCATCTTACCATTTATTAGATGTGATGGCTGCATTTGTTTTCTTCTTTAGACTTTATTTCCTTTATTATCACCTGGTGATTTAGACAGTAAGGGGCAGATCCACAGAGCGAGTACGCCGGCGTATCTACTGATACGTCGGCGTACTTTCAAATTTCCCGCGTCGTATCTTTGGTTTGAATCCTCAAACCAAGATACGACGGCATCTGGGTTAGATCCGACAGGCATACGGCTTCGGATCTTAGATGCAATACTTCGGCGTTCGCTGGGTGGAGTTCTCGTCGTTTTCCGCGTCGAGTATGCAAATTAGCTATTTCCGACGATCCACGAACGTACGCGCGGCCGTCGCATTCTCTTATGTCGTCTCTAGTCGGCTTTTTCCGGCGTATAGTTAAAGCTGGTGTTTTGCGGCTTATAGTTAGACTTGCCATGTTAAGAAAAGCCGTCGTTCCCACGTTTATTTTAAAAAAAATAAAAAAAATTCGGAAGTCGTCCGTGAATCGGGATGGACGTAATTCACGTCTATGTTAAAAAATATGACGTCCTTGCGACGTCATTTAGCGCAATGCACGGTGGGAAATTGAGGGACGGCGCATGCGCAGTTCATTCGGCGCGGGGACACGCTTCATTTAAATGGAACACACCCCCTACTCGCCTATTTGAATTAGGCACCCTCTGATGCCGCGAGAGATAGACTACGCCGCCGTAACTTACGGTGCGAATTGTTTGTGGATTCGAAGTTTAAAAAAGTAAGTTACAGCGGTGTAGCATATCTCCCATACGCTGCTCTGGTGCAGATCTCTGTGGATCTGCCCCTTAGTCTATTGTTTTTCAACAGAACAAACTGTCCTGCAGATGTAACAGTTAGAGGATTGAGGGATGTTTACAATGGTCTCAACCCTTATACATGTAAGTAAAACTTTTATCTCCAAAGGAACAAAACTGTTATTGTAAGTCCTTGTAAAGTGTTAGTTGGAGTTAGTGTATCAAATATATATATATATATATATATATATATATATATATATATATATATATATATATATATATATATATATATATAAAAAAATTGTAGAGGTTTTTTCTCCTTTATGTACTTTAAAATTCCTCCTATTGAAATTGCAGTGTGTCAAATAGATTTTCAGTCATCATATGTCTTTTTTTGGCTCATGCCATCGTTACCTGGGCTATTTTCAGAACAATTCATACTGTCCTTGTTCTGTTCACAAACATGGCCATGGTCCATGTTTCTAATGGCATGCAGGCTTGGCAGCCCACTAAATGGAATTGTTTAATTGTACTATCTGTAAGGTACATCTGTTGTAGACTGTCTTTCCTCAACTAGTACCATAAAGAATTGTCTATGCTGCATTAAAAAAACAGTACTAAGGATTTATATTCGGTTATAGTTTTTCTCTTTAATCTTGTGAAGGGAATGGGTTAGCCCTCCTGTTTGTTGCTATACAGAGAAATGCTCTGGAAAAGTGTTCTATATTTTGTCATAATCATACCAACAACAAAATGGTCAAAGAATTACACACAGCTTTAATCAATGCAAAGACCATCGTAACTGTGTCTTAACCACTTACCCCCCGGACCATATTGCTGCCCAAAGACCAGAGTACTTTTTGCGATTCGGGACTGCGCCGCTTTAACTGACAATTGCGCGGTCGTGCGACGTGGCACGATCTGCATTATTCAATCACATCCGCCTGGTTCCTGGGTTGGAGGTATTCATTCCACAAGGATTGATACAGCCACCACTGTCCGGAGTGACCATCATTGCAGAGTTCCAGGTCTGCTGAGACCATCACGCCTTCTAGACTTACTGTTTATATGAACATGTGAGTCCACACCTGTCGGTAAGAGTACCCATTTACTTTCTTTGATGTTTTGGATGATGACTTCAGACAACTATTTGAGATAATACATCCACTCACTTTCATTGATTTGAACTGTGCACCTACTCACCAGCTGGAGTGATCCATCAACCCGTTTGGAGATTCAATATTTGGACTTCAATTTTATTATATTTTTTCATTATTTACACCATTGGTCACGATATCGTCTTGACCATTGTACTCTAGCGCTGCACTTTTGTTACTTAACTTATAAAGCCATTTACCAAACATTCAATACGGGTGTATCTCCCTGGTGCATGTATTTTAAATTTCAGTTATTCATTTACCTACAGTAAATGTTTAATACTGTCACATTCACTGATTTATATATGCCCCATAGTTTATCTACTTACTATGTCAAATTCAAAAGTATAAATTAGTTATATATGATGAATGTTAAACATATAGAATATTTGTCTTTATTTACTTTAGAATTGTAGACCTTGAGGAAGAGCAGAATGTTTATATACCTGTATAACTTCCTTATCACTAGGTTCACACGTGTGCGTTTTTAAGTGTGTTTTGTAGTTTGCAGAAATGTATTACAGTTCATTTAGCATGGTTTTCTATGGTACACATTCACATCTATGCGTTTTTCAGCCGGTGCGTTTTTGGAAAGGGTCAGGGAATTTTTTTCTCACAGCAGATTTTCATCAAAAAGTGTTGCGTTTTTTATGTGGTTTTACATGCGTTTTGAGTTTGGTGTGTTTTTTTTTTTTTATAACAAAATGTGTATAGCTGGCTGTTAAGGAGCGGGACGGGAAGCAGCCCCGTGGCATTCTTAACAACCGATGAATCACTGTTAGCACGGTTCCCCGCTGATGGCAGAATGTAAGAACAAGAATTTTCAACGATAGAAAAAAAAAATGTTGGAGCCTCCCCCCAATTCATGACCCTTATTCGAGCAGCCCAGCAGATAAGGAAACGGAGGTTATGAGCAAGTGCCAACATGGGGGGCGCTTTGAAACTAGGTGCTCTGCCCCCCCCCAAAGCACCTTGTTTTTTTTGTTTTTTTTTATTCTTTTAAAGTGTATTTTGTGCGTGTACTCGAGAGAGGAGCCGGACTGCAGGAGTTGGGAGTTGGCAGGCCTCCTCCAGAGGCAATCTGCCACCTTTCTCCATGCCCCGAGTGGCAATGGTGGGTGTGTGAGGGGGTCCTCCCACACAGCCCGCCCTACCTGCTCCGCTTTGAAGCCCAGCGGGGCAGAGGGACTTCCTATAAGGGAGTGAGAGGATCTAGCCCGCTCAACCAGCCCCGTTAGTCCTTCGCCTCTCTTTTTAGAGACCGCATGGTCAAAGTGCGTGCATGTTAACCCAATTTCGAGTGCGTGTAAGTGTGGTGGTTTTTGTGGGAGGGGGGTGGGCGTACTAAGCGCAAACTTACCTCGCATAGCACACCCATCGGGAGCTGGGCTGAGACCACCAAACTCAATTCACATGTAGCTGAGACCGGGATCCGAACCTCTAGCTGCAGAGGTGAATGGCTTGTCAGCGCAGTGCCAATCGCGTTGAGCCACCGCAGCTCCCCCAAAGAACCTTGTTGATGAGGACAAGGGCCTCTTCCCCACAACCCTGGCCAGTGGTCATGGGAGTCTGCGGGTGGGGGGCTTATTAGAATCTGGAAAGCCCCTTTTGCAAGGGGGCCCCAAGATCTTGGCCCACCCATGTGAATGAGTAGGGGAATGTAGTACCCCTACTCATTCCCCTAAAAAAAGATTTAGTGTAAAAAATTACAGTAGGCAGGTTTTTGGCAAGTCCTTTATTTAAAAAATAAAAAAAAATGTCCCCTGATGTAGATCCATAATCAATCACAACGCCTGTCAACCCGAAAAAAAGCTCTACTCACGTTGAAAACTCATGCAGTCTGCCTGCTCTGCCGACTGTCTGACAGTTTTTTAAATAGCTAAGGGGCGGGGCCACCCGACAATGTCAGTGACCAGTGCATGCTGGGCCACTGACGTCACAAGAGGGTGGGCCACCAAGTGATGTCACTGGGTGGCCCCGCTCCTTAGCTATTCAAGAACTTTTGGGGCGGTGGTGGCAGCGGGCAGCCGGAGGTGTGATTGATGATAGATCTACACCGGGGGACATTTTTTTATTTGTTAATTACTTGTGTTGTGTCTTTACTCACTTTTTACACTTTTTGATGATATAACCACATAGTGTATATAAAACATATTAGATCCCTATTGCTCCTAGGTCAGGGAGGTCAACGTTTTGCTTTATTCTTCCTCAGGACCTTCATTCCTTGACTGTAAGCAGAGGGATTCTGTATGGTAGACAAATGAGGGAAATGTCATGTTTCAGCAATGGATATAAAATTCAGCAAAACGTTTAATAATATGGTCCCTATTAGGGATGTCCCGATACCGATACTAGTATTGGTACCGATACCGAGCATTTCCCAAGTACTTGTACTCAGGGGGAAATGGTCCGATGCTTCACCCGATACCTGGGCAGTCAGGTATCGGGTGGTGGGGGGAGTTACTAGTCTTCTCTCCCTCCGTGCCGCTCTCCCCCCATGCCGTCTTGTTCCTCCCGTGCCGTCTTGCTCTCCCCCCGTGCCGTCTTGCTCTCCCCCCGTGCTGTCTTGTTGTTCCCCCGTGCCGTCTTGTTCCCCCGTGCCATCTTGTCCCCCCATGCAGCTCTCCCCCCGTGCCATCTTGTTCCCCCGTGCCGTCTTGTTCCCCCGTGCCGTCTTGTTCCCCTGTGCCGTCTTGCTCTCCCCCCGTGCTGTCTTGTTGTTCCCCCGTGCCGTCTTGTTTCCCCGTGCCATCTTGTCCCCCCATGCAGCTCTCCCCCCATGCCATCTTGTTCCCCTGTGCCGTCTTGTTCCCCCGTGCCATCTTGTTCCCCTGTGCCGTCTTGTTCCCCTGTGCCGTCTTGTCCCCCTCCGTGCCGCTCTCCCCCCATGCCGTCTTGTACCCCTCCATGCTGTCTTGTCCCCCTCTGTGCAGCTCTCCCCCCATGCCGTCTTGTCCCCTTCAGTGCAGCTCTCCCCCCCCATGCCGTCTTGTCCCCCTCCGTGCAGCTCTCCCCCCCATGCCATCTTGTCCCCCTCCGTGCAGCTCTCCCCCCGCCTCTCTCCCCCTTGCAGCTCTCCCCCCGTGCCGCTCTCCCCCTCAATCCGTCAGGATGGAGAGCGGAGGTAGGAGCCGCTAAACCCGGCTCCTACCTTTTCTGAATGGACAGAGTCAGTGATCACTGACTCTGTCCATTCACATAACTGAGCATCGTAACCTGTGTTTACGATGCTTCAGTTTATGAATGGAGAGGAGCTTCTCTCCATTCATTTCAGCTGAGGCTGCTGAGAAAGGGACTGGGGAATCTGTGTCCCTAGTCCCTTTCTCTGTCTTAAAGGGGAGATGTCAGAGGTCTGTTAAGACCCCTAAAATCTTACCAAAGCCCCCCCAACAGGGCTGATTAAAAAAATGAAAAAAAAATTGTAATAAATAATATAAAAATAAAATGTAAATAATAATAAAAAAAAAACACACTGACAATCCACTACCCGCCCTTAAAAAAAATCACTGTAAAAAAAAATTGTAAAAAAAAAATGTGTAAAAAAACAAAGAAAAGTCACATGACATTAAAAAAAAAAGTATCGGTATTCGGTATCGGCGAGTACTTGAAAAAAAAGTATCGGTACTTGTACTCGGTCTCTAAAAAGTGGTATCGGGACAACCCTAGTCCCTATATATAATATGGAGAGCAGTGTGATACAAGTGCCACTCACATGTCAGAGGACACTCATACATGTATCATAAAGAAAATTTTGGAAACAACTGCGCTAAGGTGAAAAATTAGGATTGATAAGCAGCAATTAAATTGTGTGTAGACAAAGTAAATGACGGGAAAAAGAAGGATAATTGCGCTAAACCAAATTGTGAACTTATATCAAGCAAACAAATTAGGCATGTGCCCAAGTGCATGTGCTAAAAAACTTCTAAATTAACACTATAAGATATAAACACTTCTATATATCGCATGGAGTCAGGGGGCCCAAAGCCACCTGGCCCTGCTGGGCAATATTGTGCAAGCCCAGTGATGAATACCACAAATCAATGTGTAAAAAACGTGACAACACTATTGTTAATAAAAATAAACCACTAAGTGGTGTGTAAAGTCCGTGAAATCCAAAAAGAAAAAATAAATAAAAATATGTGATAAGTCCATATGACAAGGGAAACACCCGTGAAAGCTTCAGGAATGCTGTTGTTAGGCACCAGACGTGAATCCACCACCAATCATGCAGCTGCTTACCAGAAATCAAGGTCCTGCCGGACCACTATCAACATATCTCTCAACCATAGATCTTAAATCAGCAGTAGATCCTCCACTTGCGCTAGAACCATGCCGTGCTCAACGATTGATATAAAAAACAAAACAGAGCTCCACATAGCATAAAATCCGGGTGATTTATTTAAAACAGGAGTAAACAGATATACAACTCACATTTGGGTTGATAAAAAACAGCATTTGGCCTGTAACGCCGGCCGGACGTATCCAGGAACAAAGCCACTCGTTGGAGTAATGAAAGGGATGGCGTCCACACGATGGCGTCCTGTGTCATGTCCCCAGCCTCTGTCCCCCTCCTGTGTCATGTCCCCAGCCTCTGTCCCCCTCCTGTGTCATGTCCCCAGCCTCTGTCCCCCTCCTGTGTCATGTCCCCAGCCTCTGTCCCCCTCCTGTGCCATGTCCCCAGCCTCTGTCCCCCTCCTGTGCCATGTCCCCAGCCTCTGTCCCCCTCCTGTGTCATGTCCCCAGCCTCTGTCCCCCTCCTGTGTCATGTCCCCAGCCTCTGTCCCCCTCCTGTGTCATGTCCCCAGCCTCTGTCCCCCTCCTGTGCCATGTCCCCAGCCTCTGTCCCCCTCCTGTGTCATGTCCCCAGCCTCTGTCCCCCTCCTGTGTCATGTCCCCAGCCTCTGTCCCCCTCCTGTGTCATGTCCCCAGCCTCTGTCCCCCTCCTGTGTCATGTCCCCAGCCTCTGTCCCCCTCCTGTGTCATGTCCCCAGCCTCTGTCCCCCTCCTGTGCCATGTCCCCAGCCTCTGTCCCCCTCCTGTGTCATGTCCCCAGCCTCTGTCCCCCTCCTGTGTCATGTCCCCAGCCTCTGTCCCCCTCCTGTGTCATGTCCCCAGCCTCTGTCCCCCTCCTGTGTCATGTCCCCAGCCTCTGTCCCCCTCCTGTGCCATGTCCCCAGCCTCTGTCCCCCTCCTGTGCCATGTCTATAACAAGTACTCATACCAGTTGTCCAACAATGATATTTACTGCTTTTTATAAAGAAATACAATTGATTTTATGCAGTATTGAGTTTAGCCTTTTGGCCCGGCCCTCCAAAATATTTTTAGTTTCTCATGTGGCCCCATCGAAAAAATAATTGCCCACCCCTGCTGTAGACTGTGGGTTTCCATACATCTCTGAATTGTCTGCTTTGCTGTGTGTGGCCACTTTTTCCTCATTTTTATTACTGGAACAAGGCATAGTTAAGGCATGGTTCTCATTGCCACCCACTGATCTTAAGAGCTTTGTGCCAGAAATGTTATTTAAAGTGATTCTAACCAGGCCTAAAATGTATCCATGGTAATAGCAGTTCTAAAGTTCTGGTACCTTGCAGTGTCTACCATTTAATTTGGATTGGAGCTCCTTGGATCCAAGCCCAGGCTGTATACAAGACCTTTACATTTTTCATAGTGAAGATGGAGCCCCACCTCTTAATTTAGCCATCAGAAGCCAGAGGTTCTACTGCTTACACAGTCTTTGGTATTTGTTGAATGCTGATCTGATCATACTTGGTCTAAGTCAATGACCCAAAATTATAGAATCCAGATATAGCCAGGCAACTAACTTTTTTTAGAAAGCAACAGCAGCCTCCATATTAGTCTCAGGAAAGGTTTAAAAAGTATTATGCCGCGTACACGCGCTCAGGCTTTTGCCCGGCCAAATCTCATTAGAATTCCGACGAAATTCCATCAGAGAAAAATAGAACATGTTCTGTATCTAAACTCCGATGGAATTTCTGATGAACATACTCAGATGGGGCTACACATGATCGGAATATATGATGGAAAATGTCCGTCAGACAGGCATAAGATTATGTTATTCGCATATAGAGTATTCCCTAATAGGAAATACCTGATTGGTTCTCCAATGATGATTGCATGAGCTTGCCTGGTACTGCACAACATTTTCTTCAAAGTCTTCCCAGGTAAGGATTTCACCCTACATGCATGCGTACTCTGGATTCCATTCATTTCAGTGTAGGGACAGTCAACACCTGGGACTGGACTTTATGCTAAAATGAATGGAGTTTGTAGAGCCCCTAGGTTTAGGAAAGTATATTCTGTTAGGAAAATGCTCACTGATGTAGACTGGTATTGCGCCTCTCCATATGCGATTTTAACATTTCAACTAGATTTCAATCGGTTACTAATAGAAACTGTATAGGCTTTGACTTGGGTTTGAAAGTTCATGTAAAGCACTGGGCAGTTACTGTGTTCTATGCATCTGGAATGGGTGGTGCTGACTCACTCTGTTATTCTGCATGAGCTGAGTTATGGGAGCTGTATGATAAATTAAGCCTGTCACTCCCCAGGCATGCTGTTTTTTTTATTTCAAATGAGTATAGTTTATAGACGTTTACTAATTAGCACATGAAACAATGTTTTCATAGAAATGTGCTTTTCATCATGCAGCTTGTACTATAATGTAATACTTAACACATATGCATTTATAATAATAAAGGGAATGTAAAAAAATGTGTGTGCATATGTGTTTACATATAGTCATAGTGGTATGTCTATTGCTAAAACAAACTTAAAAAAAAGTTCTTCTTAATGTTTAAGACTGAACAAATATTACAAGAAAATCTACTTTGCAGAGAGAAACCAGTTTCCAGACCAACATTTTAAATGCAATCTTTTTAATTGACTAATATTAAAGTGTGAGGGGGGTCATTTCAAGACTATACTTTTCTTTTTTTAAGTAAACCTGCCAGTACCATTATGGTTCCAGAATTACGATGTAAGCACACAGCTTTGGAGGTCTCCCGTAGTGCCCTAGGTAACTAGGTTCCACGTCACTGTATTATGCTAATTTAAAGACCTCTTGTTAGTTTCAGGAGCTGACCCTGCCCCCTCAAGCTTTACGCATTTTCCAATTGGCTAGTAAGGACATCTATCAAATTAATGAGCCAAAAACTTCCATGTAGTGCTGCAGTCTAATTTATGCCATTATAGTACAGAGAGATTTACTTTCAGTTCTAGAAATAATGGGCCAGATTCACAGTGGAGATACGACGGCGTATCTGCTGATACGCCGTCGTATCTCTGTTTCTATCTATGCGACTGATTCATAGAATCAGTTACGCATAGATAGCCATAAGATCCGACAGGTGTAATTGTTTTACACTGTCGGATCTTAAGATGCAATATCGCGGCCGCCACTGGGGGGAGTTTGCGTCGTAAACCAGCATCGGGTATGCAAATTAGGAGTTACAGCGATTCCCGACGGTTTTTCGCGTTCGCTACGTCGCGGCTAGTCTAGTTTCCCGTCGCAAAGTTAGTCGTTTTGGTGGGTGCCTTAACTTTACACAGCAATCGTATTGCTGTATAAAGTATGGCCGTCGTTCCCGCGTCGAAATTTAAAAAATAACGTCGTTTGCGTAAGCCGTCCGGGAATACGTAATTACGCTACGTGCGTCGCCGTTCAAAAAAATTACGTCACGGCACGCAATGCACGGCGGGAGTTCGGAAACGGAGCATGCGCGGTAGGTCCGGCGCGGGAGCGCGCCTAATTTAAATGGCACACGCCCATTTAAATTGGCCCGCCTTGCGCCGGAGGCCGCCGGCGTAGGTTTTCATCGCAAGTGCTTGGTGAATCAGGCACTTGCGATGAAAAATTGCGGCGGTGTAACGTATCTACGATACGTTACGCTGCCGCTGCCCTACGTGAATCTGGCCCATTGTTTTTTATGTATTTGTCTTACATTAATCATATTTTAAAAGCTGTCAGTAATCATGGTTATTTTGTAAATGCACAAAATGTTTTTTATACAAAGTAGGGAACAGCGGTGTAATTATAAATCATGGGGCTCCATAGCAAAATTTTGATAGACATGAAATGATTTTTGTCAAACCCAGTTCAATTCAAGTCTGGCAATGGTTTCAGTGTCTATGGGTACCAACTTCTGGCACCAAAAACTCCCAACTCACCAATACTGTGGGGGATATTGACTGGGAGTGTTGGGTAGTTTTGGTTGATTGTTTTCAGGCTTCCAGATGTTGAAATATCCCTGCATGTCCTACCACCTTCTAATGTAGGGCAGCTTACTTCTTCACTTTACATTGAATATTCAAATCAGTTTCTCACAAACACAAAACAACCAGTTCAGGCAGAAGCCAGATAACTTAACGAGGAACTGCAGTCTGCTCACATAATTTGTAATAAAAAAATCTTTGCCATTCTGAAGCTTCTCTCCAACCACTTTGCACATTTTATATATACTGTGATTCTGTACTTGCCAAATATGCTGCAGAAATCTCCCTCCTCTGAGTCTGCCTGCAGCCATTTTAACTGTGGGCAGCTGAAGCTGCTGCCTGTTCACTTCTTGGATTTACACATACACACACCTCCAGCTCTGTATCTCTCATTGGCCCTCTTATGACTCATGTCCCCTCCCTTACTGGAAAACTCTCACAAGAGTGAGAGAGAGAGAGAGAGCTGTGTATGATGTCATAAGCCTAGGCTAATTACCAGACAAACAGGAAGTGGGCTGTATAAGGTAATTACTGGCAGAAAAAAAAGTTTTACTATCCAAAGTTAAAACAACAAGGGCAGAAGATTTAATAGATGGAGAGTTTAAAAAATGACTGAAGACCTGCTTTTAACTTGTGTTGGGCTGTTGGTAGGAACCAGTGCCCTTAATAATACCAATCCAAGCAAGGGGAGTACAGGCAAAATAAGTGCACTGCTGTAAAATGGTCAACAGTGAAAATGGAATAGTTGGAATACTGCACTTAGTTTTATAAGTAATGATCCTGATTATTTTCATTATTGTTTTTAGCGCAATAGAAAACAGGTAATTAAGGTAACACACCACAAATCCTCTCAGCTTTCAAGTAACTTTATTTAAAAAAAAGTGTATGTAACATCCCACAGAGTGTCTCACTGACGCATTTTGCTTTCTAGTGAGGCTTAATTGCAGAGTTATGTCTCCAGTATGTTTGTCATAACTGCAGATGTTTGGGCCCCAGTACAAGTCTTGGGTCAGGCAAAGACCTGCCTTTCAGTCAAATCCCACAGAGCAGAACTGTACAGTGAAGTTTCTTTGTGCCTCGGGGCAGTCACAATCCTGTATGCATGCATTGTCATGTGATCTGTCACATGAATGAGTTCAGGGGATGCAGGGTTTAATTGCCAAGCTCTGCCTTGACCCTGGCCCAAGCTTTTATGGACTCTCTGAATAGGTCTGGGCTCTTGTAAGGCATTAAGTCTAAGAAATGCCCACTGGCAACAGAAGTTAAGCAGACTGAACATCAAAGCAAAGTTGCAAATCATCCGTTAAGAATGTAGTCACTAAAACAGGCAAATGGTTGCCTTGTAGGGGGCAATGAGAGAGTGGTGTGGGTCACAGGTGGGAAGCCTTTTTAGCTTTGATTCCTCTTTTATATGTCTTGGCATCCCAAGAGCTGTCTTAATTTTTCCTATTACACCATGTCTATAGGATGCAGGTGAAATTATTTAAATGGGGAAGGCAAGACTCTCCTATCTGTCCCACATGCAATACTGAAGAAGGCAGCTTAATACATATGTTCTGGAAAGGCCCAAAACTTTATAGATATCGGACGGCTGTTATTAACACCTGTTATCTCCTTGGTTTATGATACTCCTTATACCTCAGGACCCCATGGTCTGTCTCCTATGTGCTCTAGACGAAGATCAATATAATCCATCAATACATACAGCGATCCTAGGCCTCCTTTATGTAGCTCGCAAACAGATAACCCAACTTTGGTTCTAGGGATGGGGGGGGGGTTTGCTTTAAATATAACAAATTAATTAAATAAAGTTTTTGGTTTGTGGTGCTCAGATGCAGTGTAGCTCCGCTGTTGGCTAAACTGCTAGGTTTAGCATTAAAGGCCCATAACCTCAATACCCCACTAATATTTTGGGTTTGCAGACAATGGGCCAGATCCACAAAGAAATTACGCCAGCGTATCTATTGATACGCTGTGTAATTTCTAAGATCCCCCGTCGTATCTTTGTTTTGTATCTACAAAACAAGATACGACTGAATGAGGGCTCGATCCGACTGGCGTACGTCTTAGTACGCCGCCGGATCTTAGGTGCATATTTACGCTGGCTGCTAGGTGGCGCTTCCATCGATTTCTGCATTGAGTATGCAAATTAGATAGATACGGCGATCCACAAAAGTACGTTCGGCCGACGCATTTTTTTACGTCGTTTCCGTAAGGCTTTTTTCGGCATAACGTTACCCCTGCTATATGAGGCGTAGCCAATGTTAAGTATGGACGTCGGGCCAGCGTCAAATTTTCCGTCGTTTGCGTAAAACGTTCGAGAATAGGGCTTTGCGTAGAATGACGTTCACGTCGAAAGCAATGGCTTGTTGCGGGTTAATTTGGAGCAGCCGCACTGGGATACCCCCACGGACGGCGCATGCGCCGTTCAGAAAAAAAGGCATTTACGTCGGGTCAAGTAAAATTAACATAAAACACGCCCACATCTTTATCATTTGAATTCCGCGCCCTTATGCCGGCAGATTTACGCTACGCCGCCGTAACTTTAGAGGCAAGTGCTTTGTGAATATAGCACTTGCCTCTCAAAGTTGCGGCGGCGTAGCGTAACTACGATACGTTACGCCTGCCTAAAATTACGATGCGCTACGTGGATCTGGCCCTATGTGCCTTAGAGATTTTTGTACAACCTCATATGAATAGTACAGATGTCTGTCAAGCTAAAGCAAAACAAATGTGTATATACAGTATGTATATATATATATATATATATATATATATATATATATATATATATATATATATATATATATATATATATATATATACACATTTATACAGTGGGTAAAATAAGTATTGAACATGTCACCATTTTACTAGGTAAATATATTTTTAACGGTGCTATTGGAATGAAAATTTCACCACATGTCGGTAACAACCCATGCAATTCATACATACAAAGAAACCTAAACAAATAAGAAATAAAAATAAGTTATGTGTAACAAAATGGAATGACATAGGGAAAACGTATTGAAACACACTAACTGAAATGTAATACTTCTTACAAAATCCTTTGTTGGTAATGAGAGCTTCAAGACACCTCCTGTATGGAGAAACTAGTCACATGCATTGCTCCGGTGTGATTGTGGCCCATCCTTCCACACAGTCTTCAAATCATGAGGGTTCCGTGTACCTCTTCTATGAACTCTGATCTTTAGTTCTTTTCATAGATTTTCTATTGCATTCAAGTCAGGTGATTGGGTGGGCCATTCTAGCACCTTTATTTTCTTTCTTTGAAACCAATTGAGAGTTTTCTTGGCTTTGTGTTTGGGATCATATGAAGTTTTTCCAGTACCAAATGCTGAAAAACAGCCCCACAACATGATATTCCCACCTTCAAACTTCACTGTTGGTATGGGGGTGTTTTGGGGGTGATGTGCATTGTAATTTGACCTCCAAACATGGTATGTATTATGTCATCCAATTTTGGTCTCATCTGACCAGACTATATTGTCCCAGTATTTCACAGGCTTGTCTAAATATTGTGCAGCAAACTTTAAACAAGCTTTAACTTTTTCTTCAGCAATGGAGTCATGCATGGTGAGCGTGCATACAGGCCAAGGCGGTTGAGTGCATTACTTATTGTTATCTTTGCAACAATTGTACCTGCTAAATCCAGGTCTCTCTGAAGCTCTCCACAATTATTGTCAAAGGAAAATGTATCATTGCCATTGCAATATATATATATATATACAGTTGTGCTCATAAGTTTACATACCCTGCCAGAATTTATGATTTCTTGGCCATTTTTCAGAGAATGTGAATGTTAACATTAAAACATTTTTCACTCATGGTTAGTGTTTGGCTGAAGCCATTTATTATCAATCAACTGTGTTTACTCTTTTAAAATCATAATTACAGTAGAAACTACCCAAATTACCCTGATAAAAAGTTTACATACCCTGATGATTTTGGCCTGATAACATGCACACACATTGATTTGAATGGCTATTAAATCACCTGTAATATGTTTGCTTGTAATTAGTGTGTGTGTATAAAAGGTCAATGAGTTTCTGGACTCCTGACAGATCCTTGAATCTTTAATCCGGTGCTGTACTGACATTTCTGGATTCTGAGTCATGGGGAAAGCAAGATGATTGTCAGAGGATCTGCAGGAAAGGGTAGTTGAACGGTATAAAACAGGAAAGGGATATAAAAAGATATCCAAGGAATTGAGAATGCCAATCAGTAGTGTTCAAACTCTAAACAAGATGTGGAAAATGAGGGGTTCTGTTGAAACCAAACCACGGTCAGGTAGACCAACTAAGACTTCAACCACAACTGCCAGGAAAATTATTCAGGATGCAAAGAAAAACCCACAAATAACTTCAGGTGAAATACAGGAATCTCTGAAAACATGTGGTGTGGCTGTTTCAAGATGCACAATAAGGAGGCACTTGAAGAAAGATGGGCTGCATGGTCGAGTCGCCAGAAGAAAGCCATTATTACAAAATGCCACAAAGTATCGCACTTACAATATGCCAAAAAGCACAGAGACAAGCCTCAAACCTTCTGGCACAAAGTCATTTGGAGTGATGAGACCAAAGTTAAGCTTTTTGGCCACAACCATAAACGCTTCATTTGGAGAGGAGATAACAAGACCCATGCTGAAAGGTACACCATTACTACTGTGAAACACAGAGGTGGATCGCTGATGTTTTGGGGATGAGTGAGCTACAAAGACACAGGAAATTTGTGGGCAAGATGAATGCAGTATGTTATTAAAAAAATACTGGAGGAACATTTGCATTCATCAGCCAGGAAGCTGCTTATGGGACGTACTTGGACATTCCAACATGACAATAATCCAAAACACAAGGCCAAGTCGACCTACTGACTACAGCAAAATAAAGTGAAGGTTTTGGAGTGGGCAACTCAGTCTCCTGACCTCAATATCATTGAGCCACTCTGGGGAGATCTCAAACGTGCAGTTCATGCAAGACAGCCCAAGAATTTACAGGAACTGGAGGCTTTTTGCCAAGAGGAATGGGCAGCTTTACCATCTGAGAAAATAAAGTTTCTCATCCACAAATACCACAGAAGACTTCAAGCTGCCATTGATGTTAAAGGGGGCAATACACGGTATTAAGAACTGGGGTATGTAAACTTTTGATCAGGGTAATTTGGATAGTTTCTGTTGTGATTATGATTTTAAAAGAGTAAACACAGTTGATTGATAATGAATGGCTTCAACCAAACACTAACCATGAGTGAAAGAAAAGTTTTTGTGTTATCATTCATTTTCTCTGAAAAATGGCCAAGAAATCATAAATTCGGCCAGGGTATGTAAACTTATGAGCAGAACTGTATGTATGTACCGTATTTATCGGGGTATAGCGCGCTCCCGCGTATATCGCGCACCCCTGAAGTTGCCCCGAATTTCTGTGGAAAAAATAGTTTTTGTACTTACAGTTTTGGTGTCTTGCGCGGCGTCCATTGGCAGCCTCGTCGGGTCCGGCGTCCGTCTGCGGCTTCGGGTGTCCTCTTCGTCGGGTCCGGCGTCCTTCTGCAGCGTCCTCCCCGCTCGTTTCCCGCGCCGAGTTTGAATACTGCGCCGACATATACAGAGCGCAGGACACTCGTGCATAGTCGGGCAGGCTCGGCTACTCTCACGCTGACGTCCTGTACGTCCAGAACGTCAGCGCGAGAGAAGCCGAGACTGCCTGACAATACACGAGTGTACTGCGCTCGGTATATGTCGGCGCAGTATTCAAACTTGGCGCGGGAAAGCGGGTATTGGCGTATACCGTGCACCCACGATTTTGCCCTGATTTTCAGGGAAAAAAAGTGTGCGGTATACGCCGATAAATACGGTATATATATATATATATATATATATATATATATATATATTGCAATGGCAATGATATAACACAACACCTTTTTTGATGGATCTGTTCACTATGCACTGTTCCCATGCCTTAAGAAATCCAAAACAATTGCGGGAATCTAGTTAACTGTTCACTTGCAAAGATATTTATGAGGAACCTGTGACATTTTATTTATTTTAATGTGTGTAATATAAGTGCATGTGTGTGTTTGTATATCCTATTGATTGTATACATACACATATATACACCCACACATATAATGTATATACAAAGTGTATATACACTCATTTATACATATATCCCAAACATTACATTAGACACTTGTTTAGAAAGCAGGACTACCTAGGGCTTGTCTCCACTCCCTATAATAATGTTTTTTTGCAGTGGTAGTGCTTGATGGGTAGAAAAACATTTCTTTAAAAAGCCTTGTCCTGTAGGTTCATTAATCATTTAGGCGCTGAGAGCAGGCTAGGTTTGGCTTGTAGGACTGCAGAGTTTCCTGCCAAAGATGTGGCGTAAGGGTGGGGGATGGAAGAGAAAAAGAAGGATCCAAAACTGGTAGAGCTTGTCAACTGGGCATTAGTTTCTAGTCAAAATATACAGAGAGAGTTCTTAAAATTCCTTCCTTCTAAATGGCCATGGCCTCTGTGCTCACAAACTGTTTCATTCTCTTGAAGCCCAGGCCTGTATGCTTACCGTTGGGTAAGTTAATGCTCTCTTAGTGATGCACTGTACTTTTATTTTATCTGCAATAAAGCTGCATTATTTTTAGCTGCAATAAACCTACATTTGTATAGAAATCTTTATATTTTCCTCTAATGTAGACAATATTTTCAGTATGATAAATAGTTTCTTGCAGTTGCATTATTTAGAAGAAAAAAAAACTGAAATATTTTAAATAATTGAGCATTTTAAGTCTTAAGAAAAATTATTTAAAAAAAGAATTGATTTTGCGGCTGCTGTTTGTTGTTTATTTATATGACTAACAATATCATGCCAGAAATGCAGGACAGGTTTTTAACTTTTAGACAGATTCTTTTTTTTTCTTATCCATCAAATGAGTCCTGAAAGGTTTTTGGCTTCCTGAAAAGCATATGTTGCTCTCTGTGAACACAGCGCACGCAGCCCCACCATTCCTAGATGAACATGCAGTGAGATTATGGAAAAAATATTCCAGGATCGTATGTCATCGCCCGCTGGTTCTTAAAGCTGGGGTTGTGACCTCCCCAGAGGGGGTTGCAATATCCAAGTTGGGTGGTCCCCAAGTCTCTGTTTTTAATTAGTGAGCCCCTATTTCTAATACAGCAAATAAGGAAGGACTTACAGTGAGTTAAAATATCCTACTTTCTACTGGAAATGTTTACAAACAGGGAACAGCGTGACACGTTCCTCTAGCTAAAGCAAAAGCGGACATGGAAAATTTCTTTAATGCCGAGGTTCTGTGCATTTCATAACATTTTAAAAACATGCCTTTATATCAAAGTGTTTTCATTGTTACTTAACTAATCTGCCCAAAATAATCTATTGGTGTATCTCAAGCACAATTAGATCAATCTACACCCAACAAACATATGATGTACCACTAATTCCACTGATTTAAAAAATTATCTAAATAGTTTCTTGGCTTTGTTTAATGTTCTAGTTTAAAGAAACCTAATGAATTCACAGTAGCTGCCAGCAATATGTAGTACTCCAATTAATGTATATTATAGTAAAGGTAAAGAAACATTACAGCCAGCCCCTGTGTTCTATAAATCTATCCTACATTGTGTAAATGTTTTGATAAAACAATGCCTGTAAATACCTTATCTCTGATCTTTTATGGTCAGTCATGTCACCTCCACCTGCTCTCCTCCTCATATCCACAGCTACAGCCGGAGAGGCTGAGATCCCCCTCTGACATCAGCTGGGGAGGTCACGTGACTTGCCAGAACACATAAGAGTTAAGGTATTCACAGGCATCTTTTTAAAAAAAACATTTACACAGTGTAGGATAGATTGATAGAACAGAGGAGCTGGCAGCAATATTTCTTTAATGTTACTGCCAGCTACTAATAGCGACAGGCAGGGGAGGGACACACAGGAGCTGACAGGCAGGGAGCGACAGGGGAGGGATGAGAAAGGAAAGCAGCGGATGACTGAGGCACGTAGACTGACCACGATAATCAGGGACCAGCAGCCCCGATGACCGTGGTCAGCACAAAGAGAAGGACACAAGAACAGGCAGGATAAACCAGGTTTTAATTTAAATGCACTGCCAAACTTTTTTTTTACGTTTTGGATTGAGGTTTAAATCCCCTGTCAGCCTATTTATTTATTTAGTTTGTCTCTCTCCTGTTGGGGAGATTTTCCTATTATTTCCTGCCCTTGAAATTCAACAGGAAGTGAAGGGAAATAAAATTAGGAGAATTCCCCTTTTAGCCATGTGTTACTGGAACAGGTGATCTCATTGAAAGATTTGCCTTACTCCAACAGACGACTACTGTACCATTTTGGATTACCATCACTTTCTGATCCACTTACAGTGGTCACCAGGAAAAATAGAGGTCCGATCTGTATCTAATGCAAGGACACCGAAATCAAAAGCAAAAACTGAACAGGTTTCTAAGTCTTTCATACTCTGTCAAAAACTTAAAAAAAGATTTGGCTGTACATACACTTTATTGAAATGTAAAATTCAGATTTAAAATGCACAGTTTAGTTTTTAGTTTTGGGTAAAGCAGTGAAATGTGTCCACCTCTGTTAGCATTTTATTACTGTTCATGTTCCCATTTGGGAGATTTCTCCTCACTTACTGCCCCAAATATACAATAAGAGTAGTATCCCATTGGAAGATTAGCCCTCAACTCCTATTCTGGTGTAAGATTTTAGGTTTCCCCTCACTTTCTAAGGGTATATCTCCTGATTAGTGACACAAGCAGTCATTTAAAAAAAAAACAGACGTACAGTGGGTATTAACCCTTCTCTATGCTACCCACGGTTAGGAAAATAATTTGGACAGAGTTCCACTTTAAATCATGCATGGAAATTATATTTTATGCCCCCCCCCCAATGATTTTGTGCTTGTATGTCCTCTAGATAAATAAACAGCTAGTCAAGGTCATATTTCAGGTTTATCCTTGCTATATTTCTTCTAATACATATTTTCCACTGTGACTAGGATTAAAAAGTCAGCCCCGGCCGAAAATTATATTTCAGTTAAATCATCAGCTGACTTCTTATATCTCTAGGCGACTCAGTGCCAAGAGCTTAGTATCTGAATTCACGGATCTGCCTTCCTGCTGTGGTCATTATGGTCTGTTATTTTTTTTTTCTTACTGTCCTTAGTGTCTTTTTATATGTATATATTGTATGTTACACTACAGAAAACTGCTGCAGGAGATGGTTTGAAGTTCCATGGCTGGAATTTGGGACTTTGAAACAGAAAGCCTTAAAAATATATATAATACTGAAAAATATAACTTTAATGTGTACTTGGCATTCAATATATGTTTATTATTTAAAAAAATAAATGTAAAGTAATTTATGACTCATAAAATTGACCCTAGACCAGAGGACAGTTTGATGTGTGGACTCAGTCAGGCATGATCTGACTATCAGGAGATGCCTTGTTATACAGCTTCAGACATAAAACTGTATGGTTTTTCCATGGCAAATAGACAAATGGTAAGGGCATTTTATATTTATTTAGAGAAATTATAGTGGTCATAAACTATATACAAATCACAACATTTTCTCAGCTCTCATTCTTGTTAGCCTTTTTTTAAGGTCTAATTAAAGAGTTACTATTACTATTCTTTTTAGATTATTTTTAGCTTGCAAACTAGTTTCTCACACCACCTACATTCCTGTAATGGAAGCAGGCAGTTAATAACATTCTTAAGGGAAAAATGACCTACCAGCATAGGGAATGCCCCAAAAAGTTTAATAATTTATGGTCTCCATGGCTATCCTCTAGGAATATAGACATGACCTCTTATATACTATCTTGTATCCTTTTGATACAGATTGTACAGATATATTACATGTTTTTGAGTCATGACCCATCCAAGGATGTCAGTCTTTTAAACATTCTATGATAATTCTATATTTTGTGTTTTTTGTATAGACTGCTGTTATCTAAAGTGTACTGTATATGAAATATTACATCTCTGTGTCTGTATAATGTGAATTGCATATGTTTGTTTTTTATATATTAAAACTTTGCAATAAAAAGTTATTGATTTAAAAAAGAGTAATTGTAGCCCAAACTTTTTCTTTTGTTTTGAATAGGATGGGGAAAGGTTAGAATCCCTGTCAGGTTTTACTGCTATCCTGTGCTACATTAAAAAGATGTTCCCTCATTTCCTGTTCTGGGGGCAACTCTTTGACCAGACAGGAAGTGAAGTAAAGCTTTACCGGCAAAACAGACAGCAATAAAAACTGACAGGAGTTTTATCATTCTTCTACCTAACTTAAAAGAAATGTACTTCTGTCTGTGCTAATGTTGGAGAATTTAATTTGTTGTCTGGCGATAGGGTTGTCCCTGGAACAGTACAGTATAGGGGAAATCTCTACTATTGATTCATGAATGGCAGTAAAACTTGACAGGGATTCTAATCCTTCCTTGTTCTATCCAAAAACCGAAAAAAAAAATGGGTATAGATACACTTTAAAACTTGTAACGGAGGCCTCAGCTTGCACAAATTTGCTCATATATGGGGAATAAAAAACAAATATATGGGAAAGCTACACACCATCATCATGGTGCCCCTTTACAGTGTGGTCTTTATTAATACTCTAGCTATGGTTTGTGGGGCTGAATGCTAGGGAACGTTTGTGTTGTACTTATGCTTATGGATCATAGAGGAAAGCATTCAGCCAGACATCTCTGGTGGCAGCTTATCTCAGAGGAGCAAGTTGTGATTTTTCCTGATCATTCCAGATTGTTCAGTAGTAGTCTTCTGCTGCCAATATTCAGTAATCAAAACTTATTTCCATAGACCTCAGAGGCGTATACGTACAGCCGCAATCTGCATTCCCTAAAATGTATTAATCTCCCCTCACTTCTCTTATTAAGAATGGTGTTATCCTCTGAACATTCATGTAGAAAAACAGGCAGGGAGCCTTTCTGAAGGCTTCCAGTGGTTGTTTGTTAGGGGGAAAATAATAGTGAGGGGAAAAAGTCTTCCAACCTGTCTCATTTCTCCATTGGACTGTCTTAAGCCAATGTGCCTCTTGGTGCTTCATAGACAATAGATTGTGCCCTAGTTTGGCCCATGATGATTATTCTTTATCAAATACATAAGTGCTGGCAATACTGAACTTTCCATAGGCGACGATTAAAAAATGTTTAATATTTACCAGTTTAGAGTTACAAGGGAGATCTAGTGCTAGAATTATTGCTCTCACTCTAAGGCCTCGTACACACGACCGAGTTTCTTGGCAAAAAAACAGCAAGAAACTTGCTGTTTTTTTTTTTTGCCAAGATAATCAGTTGTGTGTACACTTTTCGACGAGGAAACTGTCGAAGATCTCGTCGAGCCAAAAAGAGAGCATGTCTTCTTTTTCCTCGACGGGAATGGGGAAATTTGGCTCGCCGAGATCCTCGACAGCCTAACAAGGAACTCGACGAGCAAAACGATGTGTTTCGCCCGTCAAGTTTCTCGGTCATGTGTACGAGGCTTTACGATTGCAGCGATATCTCACATGTGTGGTTTGATGGGGAATGCAGAGCAATCCAAAAACATTCTATTGTAACAGGGTCTTCTTGCCAAGGCGCTACAGGTTTAAGATGGGTGTAAGTTAAGTACACATTTAACTTTTTTCTTCACAGGTATCACTTAAAGTAGGCTATGAGCAAATACATATCTGACCAGGTAGGGATCTGACACAGTTGGCCAGCTTAAACATGCATTGCAATATACAGCTGTGAAGAAAAAAGTTAAATGTGTAATTAACTTACCCCCATCTTAAACCTGTAGCGCAAATATGCAGCCTTCTGTTTAAGGGGTTGTACCAGGGGGATGCCTGCAGCTACAGGCATCACCCCATTATTGTTGTTTAGAGCCTGTTAAAGTCTATGGGAGAAATCTAAACTGCTAATTTTAAAGGCTAATATGCAAGTTATTGTCCCAAAACGTGTTTGGGGACCTGGGTCAATGCAAAATCAAGTTTTAAAAACTGCAGTTTTTTCGGGGAGCAGTGAATTTAATAATGCTTAAAGTGAAACAATAAAAGTGAAATATTACTTTAAATTTTGAACCTGGGGGGGGGGGGTGTAAAGTAAGCATGTTAAACAGCCCATGTTTCCCGTACTAAGAACTGTCTCTGCACAAAGTGTAATTTCTGAAGGAAAAAAAGTAATTTAAAACCAGACTCGCGGCCATAATGAATTGTCGGCTCCTGGCAATTCAGAGAGAATTCATTCATTAAAAAAAAAAGCGTGGGGTCCCCCCAAATTCAAATACCAGGCCCTTCAGGTCTGGTATGGATAGTAAGGGGAACCCCCGCCGTCAATTTAAAAAATTGACGGCGGGGTTTCTAAAGTTCGCACAAACGTTTGATGTGTTCGCAGGTTCTGGTGCGAACCGAACAGGGGGGTGTTCGGCTCATCTCTAGTTCTGAAGGCAAAAGGGGATCCAACCTGGTACTAGGAAGGTGTACCTAATAAAGTGGCAGATGAGTGTATATCATCATTTACAGTTCCTAATACCATCAAAAGATTCCAAGAATCTAGAGAAATCTCTGTGCACAAGGGACAAGCCCAAAACACAATATTGGAAGCCCATGATCTTCGGGCCCTCAGACAGCACTACATTAAAAACAGGCATTAAAAATTGAATCAGTGCATGAATATTTCCCCAAATCTCTGTAAACACAGTTCGCCGTGCCACCCAAAAATGCAAATTAAACCTTTATCATGCAAAAAAGAAGCCATATCTGAACATGATCTGGAAACGCCACGGTCTTCTCTGTGCCAAAGCTCATTTAAAATGGTTTGTTGCAAGCGGAAAACTGTTTTGTAGTCAGACAAATCTTTTTTAAGAAAGGCCTTGCAAATTTTAGCAGGACAACGCTAAACCATATACTGCATCTATGACAACAGCTTAACTTTTTAGTAGAAGAGCCTGGGTGCTTTATTGGCCTGCATGCAGTCCCAACCTTTCACTAACTGAAAATAGTTGGCGCAAAGAAGACCCAGGACTGCTGAGCAGTTAGAATTAGAATTCTATAGTAGACCAGAATGGGACAACATTCTTCTCCTAAAACTTCAGAAAATGGTCTCTTCAGTTCCCAAATTTGTACAGTGTTGTTAACCTCCCTGGCGGTATGATTATGTCAGATTTTTGATGCTGAAAGTGGTACCATTATTTTGCATGGAAATTTGGCGTTTTATATAGTAGGTCTGTAATTCTTAGAAATAACTCACTTAAATCTGTCCAAACAAGAATCTAGTAGACATACTAGTATGATAAAGTTTGAAACATGAAATCATAAATTATAATATAATAAATAACTATAAATAATTATAACAAATAATAATATAATAAAAAAAAAAATTGTAGCTGTCATTACTTTCAGTGTTTGATGACGAATTTCCCCACAAATCACTATCGCTGAATTCTGCAAACGGACACTTTTTGGTTGCTATGGACAATCTCCAGTTTCCAGGCAGAGAGAACAGTATTTATAATATAAAACTACATGCAGGACACTAGACAAACCAATAGGGACAAAGGGGGATGTGAAACTATTTGATACAGTACTGTAATCTGTAAGATTACAGTGTACTGTATGTATACTGTGTTTTTCACTTTTTGAATTTGGCGTCAAGTTCCATCCCCGCGCCCCGTGACACTCGCAGGGAACAGAGCTCGGCACTGTGAATCGAGCGGAGGACACACGGCTCACAGACACAGCGGGGAGACATTGCAGGATCCTGGGGACAATCCCGAGTGTGGCTCGGGTTACTGCTTTTGGTACTGAAAATTCACACCGAGTCACACTCGGAATACCGCTTAGGAGGTTAAAAGAAGGAGAATGCTAAAAAATTGCTTTAACGTCACTTTAAAGTCCTAAAATGTATCCTTGTTATAATATTAGGCCTACTTGTAACCCTTTCTCTGCCCAAGCCATTTTTGTGTTTTTTGCACACATGTTTAAAAAATGATTTTAGGCCTGAAGAATACATAAAACACATGTACTTTCTAAAAGCAGACACCCTAGTAGTGGTAGTTAAAAAAATGATGTTGCATGACATTTGCACAATAGTTTAAGAAATGCAAAATGGCATTAAAAAGTTTACTAAAGTAAATTTTAGTGCACACAAATGCAAGACATTACAGAATTTTTGGGTAAAATATAAAAGATAATGTTGCGCTGAGTAAAAAAATACCCAACATGCTAAACCTAAAAATTACATCTGCCCATTAACCTCCCTGGCGGTATGATTCTTTCTGGTTTTAGGTGCTGAAAGCGGTACCATTATTTTGCATGAAAATTTGGCGTTTTATATTGTAGGCCTGTAATTCTAAGGCCTAGTACACACGAGAGGATTTATCCGCGGATACGGTCCACCGGACCGTATCCGCGGATAAATCCTCTCGAGGATTTCCACGGATTTGGATCCGATGGAGTGTACTCACCATCGGATCGAACTCCGCGCCGAAATCCCCTCGCGATGACGTGTCGCGCCATCGCCGCGATGATGACGCGGCGACGTGCGCGACGCTGTCATAAAAGGAATTCCACGCATGCGTCGAATCATTACGACGCATGCGGGGGATCCCTTCGGACGGATTGATCCGGTGAGTCTGTACAGACCAGCGGATCAATCCGTTGGGATGGATTCCAGCGGATAGATTTTAAAGCATGTCTTCAAATTTTTATCCGCTGGAAATCCATCCCAGGGGATAAAAATCCGCGGAAACAGATCCGCTGGATTGTACACACCAGGGGATCTATCCGCTGGAGCCGGTCCGCGGATCAATTCCAGTGGATGGATCCTCTCGTGTGTACGGGGCCTTAGGAATAAATCACTTAAATCTGTCCAAACAAGAGTCTAGTAGACATCTCGGGTATGATAAAGTTTGAAAAACAAAATCATAAATTATAATATAATAAATAACTATAAATAATTATAACAAATAATAATGTAATTATAATAAAAATTATTCAATAATGTAATCAAATCAAAAACACTGAAATTTGCTCAGTTGCAGAATTGTAGCTGTCATTACTTTTATTTTTTTATGATGAATTTGCCCACAAATCGCTATCGATCAATTCTGCAAGTGATTATAATTTATTATCGCTGTTTTTTATCTGCTCTAAAATCACTTTTGACATAAAAGGACACTTTTTGGTTGCTACGGACAATCTACAGTTTGCAGGCAGAAAGAACAGTTTTTATTATATAAAAGTACATGCAGAACACTGGGCAGACCACTAGGGACAAAGGGTGTGTGTATTTTTTACATACAGTATACTGTAATCTTATAGATTACAGTACTGTATGTAATGTGTTTATTTACTTTTTTGAATATGGCGCCGTTCTCCGACCCCGTGCATCGTAACGTCGCAGGGAACGGAGATCGGCAGCACACAGGCACTGTGTGAATCGAGCGAGGACGCCACTCGCTCACACAGCCGGGAGGCATCGCAGGATCCAGGGACAAGGTAAGTAAACCATGCCTGTGGATGCTGCGAGGCGATCCCGAGTCTGGCTCGGGGATACCGCTTTTGGTATTGAAATCTTACCCCGAGCCAGACTCGGGAATACCGTCAGGGGGGTTAAATGGTGACAAACTTCAATACCCTATATCTTTCATAGGTGATGCTTTAAAACCCCCTAGAGCTCATCAGTTTCGAGTTAACAATGAATAATGGGTCAGCATGCGATATGTAACATGTGTATCTCAATCAGTATTTGTGTTTGTGGCCACCCCGATGCATGGATTACTGTTTGCATGTACATTGCGTGGGGTGAGGCTCAAAAATAAATTTGGGGGGGGGGCATAAAAGTGCTTGGCTGGAACCTAAAAAAAATTAAACATTTTTTTTTTTTTACTTAACTTTTTCTTTATTACGCGTTGGACAAAAAGTCTGACATTGCTTGCCATTGTGGCAATCCAGAAGTTGTGCACCTTTGACATTGCTTCGATCTGACGGCTGGCAGTCGGCTTGTCAGATATACACACACTCCCCACTGCTGCAGCTGCTGGAGGGTGTGTAAGACTTAGGCTGCATTCACACCTCCGCGACAAGTAACGTCGCGTACTCGGCGTATTTTGCCGCGAATAGTGTAACTTTTTTTTTTTTTTTTTTTTACAAATCCTTCCCATTGCTTTGTATGGCCGAACACCAATGCCGCCTGAAAAAAAGGGTCCGGGACTTTTTTTCAGGCGGCAGGCGTACGGCGTCTATGAGATGTGAACCATCTCATAGACAGCAATGGGAATTCTCCCCTCCAGCGGCACAAGCGTCCGGCGTCGGGCGTTTTGTCGCGGAGGTGTGAATGGGGCCTTAAAGGGTTAATTGTTTGTGGGGCTGATATCCTAAAGAAGCAGAGGCTGTTAGCTTTGAGAAGTGCATGTTCACTTGGCTAAGTCAGTGTTAACAAATAAAAAAAGAACCCATGTTTACTCTACCCAATTATGTGTAAGGAATAGAAGAAATTAAAAATAAAGGATTTTTGCTGAAACACAATTGGTTGAATTAAATAAATACAGGTTTACCCTATTTACTAAGCTCAGTAAATATTCACTTTGCAAACTAAGCAGGGGATACTTACCTGTTGGTCCTGATTATTTTAATTACTTTACAAACACATGCACGTTGAGTAAGTTAATTACGTTTTAAATTAATGGTTACTCATCACATTTTTGTGCAAATCAGTATTTATTATTATTGTTATTAGGAGACAAAAAAAAAAAAAACAATGTCCAGTACAGGTTGTGTCTAAAAATACAGAGAGCGGATTAGCATTTATAAAACCGGAAAAGTAAAATAAAGTACAAATAAGATAAATAACCTGTAACATTTAATGGCATCCTAGTCTTAGTCCGTAGGGTTTAATATTGAGTTGGCCCACACTTTGCAGCTGTAACAACTTCAACTCTTCTGGGAAGGCTGTCCACAAGAAGTGTGTCTATGGGAATGTTTGACTTTTCTTCCAGGAGCGCATCTGTGAGGTCAGGCACTGATGTTGGACGGAAGGGCCTGGCTCACAGTCTCCGCTCTAATTCATCCCAAAGGTGTTCTATCAGGTTGAGGTCAGGACTCTGTGCTGGCTAGTCAAGTTCCTCCACCGCAAACTTGTGTATGCTAAGAGACCCGCGCATGCTCAGAATAAAGTATGAGACGGGAGCGCACCTTCGGCAAAAGTAGCGTTTGTAATGGAGATAGCACATTTGTCACGCTGTAACAGTCTGAAAAGTGCAAATCATCTCTTACCAAACTTTTACTTAACACGCAGTAACATGAGATTAGCAAAAGCAGCCCCAAGGGTTGTGCCAGTGGAATCGAACTTCCCCTGCCATTGTATGTGTTGTACGTCACCGCGTTTGAGAATGACGAGATTTGGTCTTGACCGTGTGTACGCAAAGCAAGCTTGTCAAGTTTCTCGACAAGCCTAACAAGGAACTCGTCGAGGAAAACGATGTTTCATTTACGACGAGTTCCTCGGTCGTGTGTACGAGGCCTTAGAGATGCATCCAGCTGTAGAGAAGATGACCCGCGTTCAGATCAATGTATACTACGGGGAAGGTTTTGCTGTGGATCTGGCAGCTGTTTGTTGGGATAGGGGGTTACATTGTGTGTCCATCATTCCCTTGGAGCAACGTTAAAAAGCTGTGTATATTTTTCTTCTATAAATATTGAAGCTTTCCCTATAAATAATCTTAGACATATGGTAGGCAGAGAATCTAACATTAAAAAACAAGACAATATTTTTTTACTGAGTACAAAACACACATTAATTTGGAGAGAACAGACATTGAATGTGTGGGCACAAAGTTTTCCCAAAGAACACCTGGATTGCTTTGCGTTATTAAAGTGACATTACGTGGAATTATGCAAGAAGTTATTTGGCTTTTCAGAAGGATAGTAGATGGGATTTTGTGTCGCTTTGGTCCTGCATCTGGCATGAAATTCTTGGCTGCTTATAACATCTGGATATTTGTAGCAGCCTAATAGAAAATGCATGAACAAGTCAAGCATTGAAATCGTCTTCCTGCTGCTTTTATATGACCAGGCTTTCTATTCTGGTCTGTGTTATCTTTTATCCAAGGCTCTTCAGGGGTTCAAGTGCCATGAATTAAGGTAGGTTATTTTTTCCCCCCAGCTACGGATTACAATACTAACTGTACATTATTTAAAAATATTTTCTAAAAATGAAAACTTTGGTTCAGATATTTCTGCAGGCTTCCGAATCAGCCCCATTCTATATTAGGGAGTGGGGGAGAGAACTGTGGATGGGAGTTTACCCCCCGCAAAGGTTCAGAGGATGATTAAATGTACAATACCACTTCTGTTAGTTCTCGTATTCGAGTCATAATTGAAATTTCTTACTAGATAGGTACAGAACCCCATCCCGTTTAGCTCAGATGTTTTCGACAGCTGATGCTCAATGCTGGAAAGGGTGCGGACAGCGGGGCACATTCCTCCATCTGTGGTGGTCTTGTTCCAAGATTAGGACCCTTTGGGAGGCCATTACACCATGGATCAAAAGGGCGACTCTGACTCATTTAGAGCTCCCCACTACACTTACTCTTCTATGCGTTTCTGTCCTCCTTAAGGTTATATAAAAAGAGCATTACTCCTCACTTGCCTAATGCAGCTAAATTTCTGATCCCCAGGTTTTGGAAACAAGCTACCAGTCCTTCTCTTTTAGATTGGAAGAAGGAAGTGGATGCCACCATGGAGGTAGAATGGTGGATACACACTGTTAGAGACCAATATGATAAATGTAAAGATACAGTATCTGGTCAGGCTGGATTTATTACTCCTCCGAGATCCAAGCTGTAATTCTCATGCGATAATTGATGATATGTTAGCCTTTGCCACATGCTCCCCCCATAACTGTACCCAGCACTAGCTAGTTAGGATTAGTGTTCATTCAACCTCCCTCCTTCTCTTCTCTTGGTTCTAAATGTTTCCTCCCTTTATTAATTACCTTTTGTTTTATGGTATTGGTGTCTTGTTATCTGAGCACCGGAACATTAAATATATTTGATGCACTTCAGGTCTGTTTGGGATATACTGACACTATTGTGATATATGCAGCACTCAGGATTACCCTCCACCTGTTTTCTCCCGCCCATGCTGACGATGGCATGCGCTTGTGTCTTCTCTGGAATGTTACGCACCGGACCTACATATTTTGAGCACAAGTGCACTTTGCATACTTGTGTATTTTTGTATTCTGTATTTTCTTGGTCTTATATGCAAAACTTTCTGCAAGTCTAACTTTTCCTAATCTAATTTTTCCCACCTTGCAGACCATTCCAGCTGCCCGTGGACTTACAGCTTCTAATATGATTAGTTACTGATTCCCAAATATATAAAAACAGGTTTGACATTGTTATGACAGCTGCTAAGAAGTTTGATCATAGACTCAAGAAATTATTCTTTCTATTGCTTTCTATGCTGAAAAATGTCGGAAGAGCAGCTATGGGATCCAACTTAAAGTGAATTTCCACCTTTATAGTCAAACCTTCCACTATATGTTTGTTATGTGTTCCCATTCACACACAGCACACCTAAAAAAACTTTTTTAAAATATATTTATTACCTTTCTAGTTTTTTTTATACATAGGACGGCAGAGACAGGCTATATTTTTTCAGAATAGCTTGCAATGTGTAATTAGAGGACAGACTGAGTGACCTTTAAAGAGTGCATTAAACCAGGATAAACTAGGATTTTCACACTTCATGACCCTGGGTTGATATGCTTACTCCTTCACTGTATCTATGGAGGGAGCCATGGCTGTCACCCTAGCTGGACATGCCTGTCTGCCTTTTTTCACTTACATTACATGAGTTGGTATAAGTAGTTTACAAAAGAAAGATAACAATGTTTTTTTCTTTTGCTTCCAGTCCAGCTCACAGGGAATGGCAAGAGAACTGCATTTTTGGCAAGAAACAAGTATTTTCTTTAATATCTTAAACATTAAACAATTACTAAACAATAAAAAAATTAATGCAGTTGTCAAATTTAAAGGCTGATAAGCTGCAATATGTTACATTTTGGTTTTGGGGATTTAGTTATCCTTTAGGGGTCCTATAAATAAAAAAAATGGTTAATCTTGGGAGACATATTTCAATACAGTATAATATATAGAATTTTAAGAAACACAAACAGGACAAGGATCATTTAAGTTGCTGAATTTGCATAGCCAATGGCATAAAAAATGTATGTGGTGCCTAGTTGTAAGACAAAGAATTATTACAGGAACATGACTCCTGTGGGATACAGTAATCATTCTGTAGTATTTTTCTTGCATACTTACTGCCTGTCCTTTTGTATTTTATTGCAGAAGCAATGTTGTGAAATAAAGGGCACCAATATACACATTTAACGTTAAGTAAACTTCTTGTCGCAGCTAAAACTAGAAAAATTAAAGGTCTTTTCTAGGTTAATGGATTATAAAGTCTTAAGAAAACAATATCTTGTATCACTAAAACCTCATATAAGCTTTAACACTTTTGCAGCCAGCGCCATTTTGGCGTTTTTTTACACACATGTTTACAAAAACATTACAAAACATATTAGCCCAGATTCACAAAGGAGTTATGACGGCGTATCTCCAGATACGCCGTCGTAACTCTGAGTCGCGGGGTCGTATCTATGTGCCTGATTCATAGAATCAGTTACGCATAGATTTCCCTAAGATCCGACCAGCGTAAGTCTCTTACATCGTCATATCTTAGGCTGCATATTTACGCTGGCCGCTAGGTGACGCTTCGTAGATTTCCGCGTCGAATATGCAAATTAGGTAGATACGCCGATTCACAAACGTACGTCCGCCCGGCGCATTTTTTTACGTCGTTTACGTTAGGCTTTTTCCGGCGTAAAGTTAGCCCTGGGTCTATGAGGCGTACGCAATGTTAAGTATGGACGTCGTTCCCGCGTCGAATTTTGAAAGTTTTACGTCGTTTGAGTAAGTCGTCCGCGAATACGGCTGTACGTAAGTTACGTTCACGTCTAAAGCAATGAAAATTTGCGGCGTAATTTTGAGCATGCGCACTGGGATTCTTTCACGAACGGCGCACAAACGTCAAATACGTGGGGTCATAATTCATTTAAGTAAAACACGCCCACATCATCCACATTTGAGTTACGCGTAACTTAGGGCGCAAGTTCTTTCAGAATACGGAACTTGCGCCCTAAGTTACGGCGGCGTAACGTATCTGAGATACGTTACGCCGGCGGAAAGAAAGGCCGAGCTACGTGAATCCGGGCCTATATGTTTTCTGAAAGCACACACCCTAGAGAATAAAATAGTAAAAGTTCAAATTTTTTATATTACATGACATTACCACATAGTTTGAGGAAACGCAAAATTTCAGTAAAAAAAGTTAATTTTAGGCCACACAATTGCAATAAATTACCAATTTGGGATAACATATAAAAGATGAGGTTGCACCAAGTAAATAGATACCTAACATGTCAAATCTTACGTTTGCGAGTGACAGTGAAATGGCAACAAACTTCAGTACTCTATATTTTCTATGGGCGAGTCTTCATCAGTTTAGTATTACGAAGGAGGTCTAGTGCTGAAATTATTCGGGCATGCGCAGCAATATGTAGCATGTTGTATCACAATTGACTTTTTAATGCATAGGTGCGTGCATATATTTGTGGGGGTGGGGGGCCTCAAAAAATGTTGTGGGGAGATTTTATATGCTGGAGTGTAACTTTAGTTTTTTACTAATAAAATTATTTTTTTACACTCTTTTTCTTTACCTAGGGGCCAAAAAAGGGTCATCTTTTTGGTGACAGGTCCTCTTTAATGAGACATTCAGGGTCTCCTCTGTGCTCCACTGAATGTAATGTAGTGTGGAGTGTATTGCATTACATTCTTGCATTACATTGCATACAAGCTGGGGAACTGACAGGGGGACCAGGAAGTGATGTAAAACACGTTGCTACATTGCTAGGTGGGAAAAGATCAAGGGCCTCAGCCCGAAGTCTAAGTCCGGTGAGGGCAGCAGGGAAAGGGATTCATTGCTCGGCGGGGGGGTTAAACTCACTTGCTGGTTGCTGCTTGGCTCACCAGTGCCCGTCCATGCTGACCATTAAACTGACCTACCTGACCATTATACTGTACTACCAGACCCCTACACTGACCCCCCTGACACCTAAATTGATCCCCCTAACACATACACTGACCCCCCTGACACATACACTGACCCCCCTGACACATACATTGACCCCCCTGTTACAGATGACCTCTTGACACTCCTGCAGCTCAGCCTTACCTGTGTAGTGTAGCCCATCCCATTCATGACCACTCCAAGACAGCAGACTGCACGCACCAGGGAGACAGAGCCAGGAGAGGAGAGCCGCCCTGCTGTCCGCCAATTTACACAGAGCGGCCGCAGTGTTATTCCCGCCTCCTGGACCCGGCGGCGCCTATGATGGACGTCACCCTTCCCACGGTCCAGGGCTTTCTGTCAAAATCACAGGCATTGGACCGGCTGGCTGCACTGAGTCATGTGACAGTCTGACCTTGACTCTTTTGTAGCTCAGGCTAGGGGGTAACAATGCAATTATGAATGCCTGAGACCCGGGGCTTTTTGTGGGACCACTCGGGCCCAAGCCCCCCTCTGCCCCCTCCTCCCTGACGCCACTGTGTCGCTCCCAGGTCAGAAACAAGAAGGGAAGAAGAGCAGTCGTTTGACCAGTCCTGGGCCCACAGATGGGAAAGTGGAGACTGGGATACATGGTGGGAGCATGCATGTTACTGGGGAGTGTAAAAGTAATCCAGAGGCGCTGGACTGCTTTCATCTGACAGGCGACAGTCTGCTTGTCAGATATACACACAATTACCAGTGACTGCAGCCCCCCGCTGTCAGTTCCATATGACATACGGACCTGCCAGCGAAAGGGTTAAAGCAGTATTAAACCCAGAAGCAAACATTTATTATATTGCAGATTGCCAATTCTTAGATGTGATGGCTACAGTTTTCGTTATTAGGCTTTCTTTCCTTTATTTTTACCGGTTGATTCAATCGGTAAGTCAGTTGTTTTTCAACAGAACAAGCTCTCCTGCTAATGTAGCAGTTAGAATATTGAGACAATTCACTTACCACTGACAGGAGTGCTTATAATGATCAGATTTTTTAAATTTCATGTAAAACATTTATCCCAATAGAAAAAAAGAACACTGTTGCTGTAACTACTTGCGTAATTGCAGTGTTAGCTGGATTTTAGTGTATCTTTAGTAAATCTGCTAGCACATCTAAGACTTCCCTCCCCCCAGGCTGATGAGGCTTCTGTCCAAAGGTGCCCTTGTACTCCTTCATCCAGATTGGGGGAGCGCTCTAATACAGGAGGTGTGTTTCCGGACAGATCACCAGTGAAAACAGATAGGGAAAAAAAGCCTAAAAAAAAAGAAAACAAATGCAGCTACTACATATAAATAATTGGTAAGCTGCAATATATTATATTTTTGGTTTTGGATTTATTACCTCTTTAACATTTTAATGTAATTTCAATATTTATAAATCTTTACTATTTATTAAAATAATACACAGTGATCTTTCCAAGAAGGTCCTTGTTCAAGCCCTTCATGTTACAGGGTAACAAGGCTATGTCTATTTTGCCCTTACATTGTCCCTGTGTTATAGTGGCTTTCAGACTACAAGTAGCCACAAATTCTGAAGACGTGATCCATTGCTGTCATTGTTGCAACATTTGCCCTGAGAAATACCAGGCAGCCATTGGTGGAGTACATGCCAGTCGTGGCTGGTGCTCCATTTTTTTGTGTGTGGGGGGGGGCAAACAAAATTAACCTGTTTTCCCATTCGTAAGCCCACCAGCCCTGCACATAGATCATGTGCTTCACAAAAATAAAACCTTGTAGAACTCTATGCGTCCGTAAATCTTAGTAAATCTTCTTCTGGCCCTTGCCATCATGATTGTGGGCATGTGAAGCCCAATCTATACTTCTTTCGTTAATAGCGATGGAAAGGTGCATGCTGGGTAACCAGTATGCACCTCTCGATATCGCGCATTCGTAGTTCCCCGGCGGCCATAGCGCTGGATGTTTCGAAAGTTGCCATAACGGGCAGCGACGGAGGAATGTCCCACCCCGTTCTTATGGCATCCGCCTTAAATCACGTCATTTACTGTCGGGAAATACATTTTTTATCACAGTACTGCCCACAGACTCCTGGGAAGTGATGACTCACATTTCCCAGGAGCACAGGCGAGAGTAAGTGACGAGGAGAGCGGTAGACCAGGAAGTGGCAGATTAGGAGCTCTACATAGCAACAGGGCATTTAAGTATTTTAACCACTTCCATACAGGGCACTTATACACCTTCCCGCCCAGACCAATTTTTAGCTTTCAGCGCTGTTGCACTTTGAATGACAATTGCGCGGTCATGCTACACTGTACCCAAACAAATTTTTTATCATTTTGTACCCACAAATAGAGCTTTCTTTTGGTGGTATTTGATCACCTCTGGGATATTAATTTTCTGCAAAAAATAAATAAAAAAATGACCAAAAATTTAGAAAAAAAAAGTTTGTTTTTGTTTCTGTTATAAAACATTGTAAATAAGTACGTTTTCTCCTTCACTGATGCGCACTGATGGTACTGCATTGACGGGCACTGAAAAGGCGGCACTGATGGGCACCGATGAGGTGGCACTGATGTGGTGGCATTGATGGGCACTAATATGCTGCACTGATGGGCGTGACAGATGGGCACTGATAGGCGGCACGGATAGGTGGCATGGATAGGCGGCACGGATGGGCACGGATAGGTGGCACAGATGGGCACGGATAGGCGGCACGGATGGGCACGGATTGGCGGCATGGATGGGCACTGATAGGCGGCATGGGTGGGCACTAATAGGTGGCACGGATGGGCATAGATGGGCACTATCGTATGTGTTGTACTAATGAATGCCAATCAGTGCCAAACAATGCCTGCCAATCAGTGATGCCCATTGTGGGCACTGATTGGCATCCATTGCGGCACTGATTGGCATCCATTTTTTTTGTCCTCTTTCCTGGTGGTCTAGGGTGGCATACCTTTTTTTTTAATCCCTGGTGGTCTAGTGGGCATGCCTGCTGGTCCAGTGGGCATCCTCGGGGGGGCTGTGCTGATAATCCATCAGCACAAACCCCCCCCCCCTGTCACAGGAGCAGCCGATCGGCTCTCCTCTACTCGCGTCTGACAGACGCGAGTGAGGAAAAGCCGATTACCGGCTTTTCCTGTTTACATCGTGATCAGCCGTGATTGGACACGGCTGATCACGTGGTAAAGAGTCTCCGTGAGAGACTCTTTACCTTGATCGGTGTTGCGGGTGGTGTCAGACTGACACCCTGCAACAGCTATCGCCGGTCAATTTGTCATTGGCGGGCGGCAAGTGGTTAAGTATAAAAAAAAAACTCCAAATGTTTCTTTATATTATTAAAGGTCTGTGAATTTGTTAAAAAAATTCAGGGTGGAACTCCGCTTTAAACAAGGAATTCTTTGGATGCACATTTCTGGGAATGGGTGTAAAAACCACATTCTCAATGCCTTGCACTAGTCCAAGAAAAGACATGGGCAATGAATAAATAGTAAATTGTTCTGTCATCCTGAACCTTTTATTTGCTATGGATAAAACAGTAAAATGCACATAAATGGGATACTGCCAAGTACCTCATTCATCTCTGCACATCATCTCTTCACACTCTTAGCCCAAAGAAAGCTTGAGCCAAGGAGTACACCCAGTCTATCATATTTAACAATGGTGAAAAATGAGGAGCAGACATTCTCTTTCTCATCTATTCTAAGTAACCTAGGGACTTGGCCTAAAGCAATTTGAAGTATGTTTTATTGCTCTCTAGTTTCACCTTTCCTTTACAAGAAATGCTTAAAGCCCCAATCTGGACAGGTAACAAATCTAAAAATTGTGCCCACCCTAGCTGATGCATAATATATGGCTTATTCAATGGTCTCACATACTGGTTCTGGTAGTGACAACTGGTCTCACAAAGTTTATCTTTTTTGCCAGTACCTAAATGGTCTTGTTGCTGCCCGTCTTTCTGACATCATACAGTGGCCTCAGAAGACGTCAACTCTGACGAAATGCGTAGGTAGAAGCTGTAGGCTGTGACATCATCATGTTCCCGGAAGTGTCCCTGTCAGGGAAATGGCCGAAGAAGGACTGGCAATTCCGCCCAGGACAATCATGGCCGCCATGGTGACTAAGGTGGGCGGTACTTCCTCCTTGTAACCTGAACAGATCACATGACCAACTTCCTGGTCTATTTAAGCCTGCTGCTGGAGCTGCTCATTGCTGGATTATTTCTTCAGTCTCCTGTGTACCTTGACCTTGTCTCCTGAACCATGCTTATCTGTTGTGACCCGGCTTGCCTTAACCTTGCTTCCTGATCTCCTGTGTTTGACCCTCGGCCTGCTTCTTGACTCTACCTCTGCTTCCTGATCACCCGGCTTGACCCTCGGCTTGTACCTGGACCCTGCTCGTGTATGACCTTGGCTCGCCGCTCCCGTATATGCTCTGGACTGACCTACCTGTGTTTGACCCCTGGCCTGGCTTCTGGTATCTCCGTTCATTTAAATACTACAAGTTCAGTTCTGCCTGCCTCAGCCATCTCTCAGTGGCTGAGCTCATCAGACTGCAAGCAAGCACCTGGCCTACCGTGCTTCTGTGGGTACAGCGCTTCCTGTTCCCAACTCCAGGGTCACGCTGCACTCAGCCGCAAGGGGAGCCCACTTAGCATCTCGATCTCCATACTCGTTCCTGACAGTCCCCAGGAAGTGTGTTTTCACCATTTAGGACTGAGTTATATGTAAAATCAAATAGTTAAACACTGCGCTAAGCTGTTACAAAATTCAAACATGATTAGCATATATAAGTGAATTCAACATTTCAGTTGTTATAAACGTCCCACTTTTGTGAAATAAAGTGCTCCTGCGTTGATAAATAATCAGTGCTCCAATACTCAGTGTTCAGACAGAGGTGCCCCACATGGAAGTGCACTCACCCCTAGATGTTGACCACCTATTGCTAGAGTAGTCACTTGCACTTTGTGGGGAATAAAGACCCCTAAATTGTTTGATTCAAGGTCAGCTGTCATTAGGATGGTCCTCCATGGATGGGGAAAACAAAATGACAGAAGGGGTCACCCATAGTGTAAAATCATATTTTATTAAAAAAATTCACAATAAAACATATGTAATGCACTCACATGGTTTGGTCCCTGTGCCTGGCACCCGGTGTGATCAGCATTCCCCCTTAATGATCAGGCCATTTTTTGCGATATGGCACTGCGTTGATTTAACTGACAATTGCACGGCAGTGCGGCACTGAACCCAAACAAAATTGACGTCCTTTTTTTCCCACAAATAGAGATTTCTTCTGGTGATATTTGATTGTTTTTTCTTTTTTTGCGCTATAAACAAAACCACGGGCCTCATGCATTAGCTCCCCCGCCTGCTATAGCTGTTAAAGGGACCGATGTACAGCTATGGTGATTCGTGGGAACGTGCTGACCTGCCGCAGTATAATGATGGTAGTTGGTCGGCAAGCAGTTAAAGGTTGGACGCCGCTCTGTTGCGGTAAGGCTCGACCCCCTGTATTATTTTTCCAGGCAGATCTGGTGTCACAATAACGCCAAAGGCGATAGGTGGTCAACGTCTAGGTGTGAGTGTACATCCATGTGGGGAACCTCTGTCTGAAAACTGAGTATAGGAGCACCGATTATTTATCAATGCACAAGCACTTTATTTCACAAAAGTAGGAGGTTTACAACATTGAAATGTTTAAATCACTTATATATGCTAATCATGTTTGAATTTCGTAACAGCTACGCGTGTTGTTTGACCATTTCATTTCACAGTGACGCTAGTAAGCTCACATTTACACTGCTGATGGCAATTGATTTATTTATTTATTATTTCTTTGGCGCAAAGTCTTTTTTTTGTTTATATGAAAAATTATTTTGGTTCTCAATTTATGTAAGTGGATTGTTTTTTTTTTCCATCAAAAAAGTTTTTATTGAGCAAAACAACAATTCACATGGTATACAAAAAAGCGTTCAGGTACAGTAAGCATCAGGTGGTAATAGAATGCAAAGAGAAAAAATAAAAAATAAATAAAATGGGCCATACAGTAAGAAGGAGCATGACATGCAGTAATAAGTATTCTTAAATGTCTAGGAACAGGTTGAGGATGAATTCAGCCACTTGTCCCATATCTTTTCATATTTGGCCGGGCAGCCCCTGTGGGTATAGACCAGTTTTTTATACGGTAGTACACTGTTGATCTCTGCCAGCCAGTGGGAGAACTCTGGGGGGTCCGAACGCATCCATACCCGTGCTATAACCTTTCTAGCTGTAAACAGTGTCTCGTGCAGGAATATCTTTAGAAACTTATTCATCTCTGCATCCGGGAATATACCCAGAAGGCATGGTTTTGGCTGCAAAGTTATGGGGGATCCCATCTTGTCATGTAGGAACTTCACCACCTGTTCCCAGAAGGCCTGGATCTTAACGCACTGCCATATCAGATGGAAGAAAGTACCCGTATCCCGGGCACACATTGGGCAAACATTGGGGAAGTCTCGTCTGTATTTAGAGATCCTGAGGGGTGTAAGATAGGCTCTGTTCAGGATAAAGGTTTGCGTGAGGCGGTCTGTCAGCTTAGGGGAAACCATTTTGCATGTATCTAGGGCATCGCTCCATTCATCATCTTCCATTGGACCCACCTCCCCCACCCACCTGGACTTCAGGGCGTAGGCGGAGACCGTCGCGCTCGGGAGCGTGATCATGGTGTGAAATTGGGTGATTAGTTTTTTTGGGTCAGGGTACTTAATTGCGGCCATCAGGGGATTGTCAGCTAGTACCAGGTCGTCCTGGGGAAACTGAGCCCGAAAGGCGTGTCGCAGTTGGGCGTAGTGGAATAGCATATGGTCGGGCAGGTCGTACTCAGCTTGCAGTATATTAAAGGGTTTAAGTTTTCCACCTTTAATGACGTGTGACAGATAGTATATCCCCCTAGAACTCCACATTTCAGTGTCACGAATGCGCTCTAGCTCCGGTAGGGCAGTGTTGTGCCACAGGGGGGTGTAGACATGCAGGGTCGGGATGCCCAGCCTGTCTGAAACCACGCTCCACACCCTTCTGTAATGATACAGCAGGGATTGGCGGTCCCCCGTCAGTCTCGCCCCCCCCCGTTATTGCCTCTAGGGGGTCGCCCGTCGACTGAGTCCATGCAGGGCACAGAAGCCTGAGGAATCTGATCCTGTCAACCTTGTCTACATGGAATAGCTGCGACAGTTGGGCAGCTAGGTAATACGCGTTGAAGTCAGGTAGTGCCAGTCCAGCCAGGTCTGTGGGGTTTTTTAGTTTATGCCAGGGGAGCTTGTGCCTCGCTGAGCCCCAGATGAAAGGTTTGAGGAGGGCCTCCATCTGCTTGAAGCACCGAAGCACCAGGTAAACCGGCGAATGCCATACCATGTATAGAATCTTTGGCAGCAAGACCATTTTCACTAAATTTATGCGACCCGTAACTCCCAGTGGGAGACGAGCCCAGACCTGAGTTCTCTGTTTGAGCATATCATACAGTGGCGTGACATTCAGTGAGATATAGTCTGCCGGGTCTCTGGTGGTTCGGATTCCTAGGTACTTAATTTCAGCGACCCTTTGCAGAGGGAGTAAGGCCCTGTCACCAGTCACCAGGTAGCTGTCAAGTGGGAGAATCTGGGATTTATCCCAGTTGATTCTGAGTCCTGAGAAAGCGCCGAAGCGCTCTATCAGGGCCAGAGCCACCGGGAGGGAGTCAGTAGAGTCGTCCAGGTATAGCAATGTGTCGTCAGCGTACGTACTTATTCTTTCCTCCACTCCATCCCTCCATAATCCCATTATGCCAGGGTGGGTGCGTATAGCAATCGCCAGCGGTTCCGCCGCCAGTGCATACAGCAGCGGCGACAGGGGGCAACCCTGTCTCGTGCCCCGTCGTAAAGGAAATCGGTCCGATGGCCACCCGTTAGCCAGTACTCTGGCCACTGGGTCCTGATAGAGGAGTTTCACCCAACGAATAAATCTAGGGCCTAGTCCAAATTTTGCAAGGCATGTCCAGAGGTACCGCCACTCCACTGAATCGAACGCCTTGGCGGTATCTAGGGCGACTATTATTCTGGAGCCTGTGTTGTCATGTGGGGCCTGAAGGTTGATGAACAGCCTCCCAAGATTGAAGGAGGTGTTCCGTCCTGGCATGAAACCCGCCTGATCAACGTGCACAAGGGAGAGGATCACGGTGTTAAGGCGGGCTGAGAGCACTTTGGCCAATACCTTAATGTCCACCTGTAGCAGGGAAATGGGGCGATATGACTCGGGTAGGTGAGGGTCCTTTCCTGGCTTGGGGATCAGCACTATGGTCGCTTCCCTCATTGATGGTGGGAGTTCGGAACCATCAAAGATGGAGTTGTATAGGGCAAGGAGTCTAGGGACCAAAGTATCAGCGTAGGTGGAGTAGAACTCGGCCGGCAGGCCGTCTGACCCCGGAGCTTTAGATTTCGGGAGGCCAGCCAAAGCAGCGGAGATCTCCTCTACTGTCAGCGGCTCCTCAAGTGTCAGAGTCTGTTGTGCGGTTAGTCGGGGGATCGATAGGTCGGTCAAAAACTTTTCCGATAGGGAGTCGTCGTTTGGAGCTACCGTGTCATACAAGGAAGAGAAGAAATCTCGAAACATAGTGGTCACCTGCTCCGGGTCCGTTACAAGGTCCCCTGCTGGGGAGCGCAGGGAGATCACTACTGGAGGTCTCTCCTCACAGTGCACCAAGTAGGCGAGTAACTTCCCTGCTCTCTCCCCATGTTCGAACGTCCTTTGTTTAAGAAAAAAAAGTTTACGCCTTGATTTCTCGTAGTGCAGCTGGTCAGCCGCCCTGGTACAGAGCCTAAGCTCTGCAGCCAGGTCGGCTGTCGGATTGGCAGTGTATTCCCTTTCTTTTGCCTCAGTGAGTTTCGTGGCCTTATCCAGTGCCTCCGCAGACACAGTCTTAACGGAGTTTATGCGGGAGAAGAGTGTCATGCGAGCATGTAGTTTAAAGGCCTCCCAGACTGCCCGAGGAGATGCAGATCCAGAGTTATCGGCAAAGTATTGTTCCCACTCCGCGGCCAGGTCCGCATCCCCCGGGAGCAGGGTCAGCCAAAATGGGTTTAACCGCCATGAGGGCGGTGGACGGGCCTGGGGCAAGGACAGTTCCGCCCAACAGGGACAGTGGTCAGAAAGGGATCGGGGGGAAAAGCCAGTGGCCCTAATTCTAGGGCGGAGTGGTTTAGATACTAAGATTAAGTCTATACGGGACATAGAGTAGTGTGAGGTCGAGAAACAAGAGTACGCCCTATCCGAGGGGTGGCTATATCTCCATGTATCAACGAGATTAAAGTCTGCGAGAAGCCTCGCGAATCTCGTGGGGCGCGACTCCATCGGCGCGGCCTGATCCCCGGTGATTCTATCCAGGGAGAGGTCTAGTACATTGTTGAAATCACCCAGCCAGATTGCTGGTATGTCAGGGTGCAGGGCCATAAAATCAAATCCAGACACTAACACGGTGGACTGAAATGGGGGTGGGATGTAAATTGCCATTAGGAGGAACATATCCCCATACATTTTACCTTTCAAGAAAACGTACCTGCCCTGCGGATCTATCACCGAATCCTGGAGTTCAAAATGCGCCGTTTTAGCGATTAGCACAGAGACCCCTCTGGAGTGAGAGGTGTGAACCGAGTGGAAACCCCAGCCCACCCACGGTCGCCGAAGCGTCCTCTGGGCCAAGCCTTCGGCATGCGTCTCCACAAGGACCACAACATCTGCCCTCAGTTTTTTAAGCACCGCAAAAATTGCAGAGCGTTTAATCGGGTCTCTCATCCCACGGACATTCCAGGTTAAAAACCTCAGTGCGGCCATGGGATGAGCCAGGGAATATGTGAGACCCCAGGATTCAGGTGACCCTTAGTTGTATTCATCATTAAATCACGATCAGACACATATACAGCCCAACACGACAATATTGTCACCATAAGGTACCATCCAAATACGTTTTGCTTTAGTGAATCAAAAATTAAAAGAAAAAAAACAACAACCCAAAACTTTTGCACCCTTCCCTCCCCCCACCCTGCCCTGCACTGTCCCCAACTGCTGCGGGCTTGAACCCTCAACTGCCAACGTGGCGTGAGCAGCACCCATAACACGTTAAGAATGCAGGTTATCGTGAGTACACATATGGAGGCCACCAGCACAGTCCCAGGCAACAACAAACCAAGCTTCCCAGGGTGAAGCCGTGCGGCGGCAGCCCCCCAATTCTGATGGTGGGTTACTGCAAGTGGGGCGGAATTCCGCTGCGTGCTTTGGCACAATATAGGACCGCGCTCGCTGTCCGTTGCGAGCCCTTTAGTAGTGCGCCTCCCTCCGCCGGGGGAAGGAGAGTTCAATACAGGAATGTGTGGACATCCATCAATGTGAAGAAACAAAAGAAAAATTGAAATTAAGTGGGACAAAATATATAAAGAAAGAAAAAAAAAAAAAAAGGGGAAGGGGGGAATAAAAAGGGGAATGAACCAGTGTTCAGCTCGGGAAAACAGGCAGACGACCATCTCCTCTCATTCAGGGCAACGAGCAGGCCATCCCTCCAACTCAGGATTTAACCAAGCGGGCGGTGCGGACCTCTGCCCAGTGTGTATTGTAGCCTCCCCCGGGGGATTCACGATGTAGGGGTGCCCCGGGGCTCCGGGTGTCAGAGAGCAATGTCAGGATGCTATTCGGGGCCCCCGCCGCCACCCCGAGGAAGGCGGTCAGGCAAAGGACAAATAGCAGGCAGTATATTTAGGCTTGTGTACCCCGCAGGGGGACGACAGGGGAGAATCGGGGAGAACCCCGGGGCATGCGGGGGGATGAGAGTCTCCAGGTCCCCGTGGGAGCAGCAGAAAGAGGAGAGAAAAAAAAATAAAAAAAATAAAACATTTTTGAAAAAAAAGTTTGAGCTGTAGGGCCAAGGCACAGTTGGGGACCGGGTAAATAGGAACAAAAAGTAACAACAGAGTACTTATCTGTGCCTTTCCTGCCGCTCCAGCCAGGTCAGAACCTCCTCTGGGTCTTCAAAGAAGTAGGCCCGATCCTCGCCCTCCACACACAGACGAGCCGGGAACAACATGGCGTACTTCACGTGTTTGACCCGCAGACGACGTTTGGCTTCCATGAAGGTCTTCCTCCTGCGCTGGACCTCAGCCGAGAAGTCCGGGAAGGCGGCCACCATTTTGTTGTCAAAGGGAATATTACCCCTCTCTCTGCTCAGCCGGAGGATAGTGTCCCTGTCTCTGTAGTTTAGGAGTTTCGCTATGAACGTGCGGGGGGGGCCCCAGGCGGCAGCGGCCTGCCCGACATGCGATGAGCGCACTCGACGGCGAACATGGGGGAGAAGGCCTCCCTGCCATAGTGGTCTCTCAGCAGCTTTTCCAGAAAGTCTTGCGGGTCTCTCCCCTCCACCCCCTCAGGGAGACCAATAAACCGTATGTTGCACCTGCGACTTCTATTCTCGAGGTCGTCCTGCTTCTGTAATAGCTGGTTTATCTGCAGCTGCATGGCTTCCGAGGATTGCTGGAGGGGGGGGAGGGAGTCCTCCACAGTGCCCAATCTCACCTCCATCTCAGATACTCTCTCCCTCAGCTTCTGCATGTCCTGTCGCACTAGGGAGATATCCACCTTCACCTCCTCGATCTTCGCCGTGAGGGTGGTCTGACAGGCCCCCACAGCCTCCCGGCAAGAGGTGATAGCCAGAAGCACCTTGGCTATGTCCGCGCCAACCGCCGCCTCCTCCGCCCTCGTGGCGCCGCCATCTTGTCCTGTGGGGTCCTTCTCCTGACGGAGGTACTGGTCGATTTTAGGACCAGCCGACTTGTTGGCTTTCGGCGGGGCCATGTCCTCTGAGATGTCCGGGGTCTGTTGGAGGCTTTCAGCGTGAATATGCGCGAGTGGAGTCCCAGGATGTAGCTATCAGGATGAACGGCCGGCGGAGCTCAGCAGACTAGCATCCTATCTCATGCCGCTCCAGGCCACGCCCCTAAGTGGATTGTTTTTAATAAAATATTAGTTTGGATTTCACACTATGTGGAGCGCTTGGCTTCCATTTTATTTTTATTTTTTTAACATGTTCCCATATAGTGGATGATGACCGGTGATGAGATTTTAATACTGGTGCACACTTCCATCCTCCTAGAAGTTGGTTTGGGATCCATTCCTGCCAAACAGTAACTTGGATTGTGCCATGCTTTTTATGACTTCTCTATAGTTTGAGAGTCATACATTTTTGGTAAGCCTTTTGGTGTGACTACCTGGTGGCAGAGGAGATGCACTTGGTGTGGGATACACATCACCACTTGCTTTGGACTTTTTGACACAATTTTATTTATGTAATATTTACGTCTTGATTTTTGAACCACTGTTATGGCATATATTGTGGTTGTCATTTACTGGGGTTTATTTAATAAAGCTGGAGTGTGCAAAAGCAGGCTCACTTCTGCATACAGATCAGCTTCCAGGTTTTTTTACCAAAGCTTAATTGAACAAGCTGAGGTTAGAAGCTGATTGGCTACCATGCACAGTTGCACCAGATTCTGAGTGGACCAGTTTTAGTAAATCTACCCCACTATATCTATTTATAAACCTTGTAGTATATTTATGTTCACAAGTAATTCTGTGTCTGGTAAAAAAAGGCAGCACAGTAGGAGATCGGAATTTGGAGCTATGTTGAATAACTCAGCACTTCATTATTTGTATTTATTGCAATAGTTCCATTAGCACGGTTCCATTTTTGTTTCTACCATTTTTTACATCATACAATGCAGGACCAGTAGCAACTTGATGATGACAGATTCCAGTTTCCTATTTTGAGACAGGAGCAAAGAGGACTGGGGTACCTATCTTCCATAGGATCATGGAATAAGACAAGTTTTACTCTTTTAGACCCTGCAAAGGAATAACCAGACCACGCTCATACAAATATATATTATCAAATATTTTTTTTTTTTATATATATATACATTTCAAAAGTCAAATTAAAAGTTCATAATGAATAGTCCAAAAAAGTGCCCAGTGCAAGTAAACAGTGACACTGGAAAAAATAAAAATAAAAATTATCTCTCTCTCCACAGTACACAGTACAGCACTGTTTATACTGTGGAGAGAGGAAACGCACTTTTTTCACTAAACATATTTTAGCAGTCTACACTATTAGTATCTCTTTTTTGTGCTTTCCCATGGAAATACCCATTGAAGATTGGAGGAGACATTTAAAGGACCAAGAGTCTGTCTGACACTATTATTTATCTGAAGTGCTTCAGAGCTCCATTTTATAGTAGGGTCCACAAGATCAGGTAAGATGACACCTATAGGGGCCTTTGGTGGTGGACACATCAGTGGTCCTTTTATGGTGAAGCGTTTGGTGATTACTGGACTACTAAGAAGATCTGGATTTCCGTTACACTAGAATTTAAGTAGTTTATAGGACTTGGCTACAGACACTTTTATCTATATTTATGCTGCTGCACGATTTTGTTTAATTGGTCTCAGATTAAATATGTATTGTGTATGGGACTTTTTTCTTTGAATCTGATATTTAAAGGATCATAAAGGAAGATTTTTTTTAGCTAAATGGCTTCCTTTACCTTACTGCAGTACTGGTTTCATGTTCTCATTGTTTGTTTTTGCTTTGAAGTTGCTGTAATTCTGCTGTGATCTCCACACTTCCTGCTTGTCTGGCTCCTTATGAAAAATCTCATGACAGCTTTTCACTGTGGTCTAAGCTGTGTATCTAAAACTCCTCAGAACCAATCAGATTCATTTTAAGAACAAAACACTGCCCTGGACTTGTTTGTTTTTGTTCTGTGGGTCTCTTTACTTCACAGAAACATGAAACCAGTTTAAAAACTAAAGTGAAACTAGAGGCACATTATATGATTGAATTTAATCTATTTTAAATCATTTTTAAAAGGAATCAGTTAACGTTTATGTCTCTATACCCTGTAAACAGTCATTTCAGCAAAAAAATAAATTTCCTTTAGTGACCCTTTAAGTAACTCCTTGTTTTGCACTTTTGTATATATGTTGTGTATTTTCGAAATATATGTATATATTCTGAGTATTGTAACACTTTTATTATATAGAACGCTTTTCCATGCACGCTTGAGGAGGTACACACTTACCACCTCCTCAGAGGACTGCAGTTTGTATTTTCCCTGGGCATACTTGGCACTATATTCCCAATTATGGACACAGCAGCTAACACAAGAACCTTTTATGGATGGCTATCTGAGTCATCAGTGATCCCTCAATGGAGATCTGCACCTTCCCTGCAGCCCTCACATTACAACTTGTCATATATTGGCATGGCCCCCACAGTTCCTGGAGTGGACGTATCTAAGGTGTCCCTGGCTTTCAGCACAGTTGGAGCTGATTTATACATGGATTGCACCTGCTCCCAAGGAAGTGATTTGCACGAAACGTGTAGAGCATAGTGGTATGCAATCCTTTTGTTTTCTATCATGTATATCAGGGCCGTCTTTAAGGCAGGGCAAAAGGGGAAGCTGCCCTGGGCCCTGTCATTGTTGTGGGGCTCAAAACAGCTGCCTCATACTTGCCAACTATACCAGTTTAAATTCCCTTGTCCCTTGAAGTTTTAGTCCTGTGCTGTGTCCCGATATCTCAGTGTGAAGTTCTGGTACTAATGCTGCCCAGCTCTGCCCTATTATTGTTTACAGATGACTCACCTGCAGACCCTGTATTTACATGTAAATAGCCGGCATTCATATGTAAATATCGACGGAATTCATATGTAAATAGCTGTGGCCCGGGAACACTTATATGTAAATAAAGGAGGCATTGTTATGTATATCATGCCCCCCTACAGTGAGAAGATGATGTGCTGTAACCTCTAGCAATTAATCAGTGAGCAGTATTACTGTACAGTAATCTCTAGCAACCAATTAACAAGCAGAAATCATGTGTTGTAACCTCTATCAACTAATCAGTGAGCTGTAATGTGTGCTGTAGCCTCTAGCAACCAGTCAGTAAGCAATAATGATATGCTGTAACCACTGGCAACCAATCACAATTGCTGCCTGATCTGATACAGTAAACTGACTTTAGGTCTAGCTGCTATTTATTGTATGTCTCGGAGCAGGTGGAGAGTGAAATTGCATGGGGGGTCCAAACAAAATGTTTGCCCAGGGTCCAATAAATATTAATGATGGCCCTGATGTATATAAATGTTTGGTTTTATATTATAGCTATGTCTATTATCATGATTTGTCGACTGTATCATTGTTGTATGAACTGATTTTATGAATTGTTTCAATCATGATTGGTTTTAATGTGCATTCACCTTGTTCATACGAATTTATACCAGGTCTACACCCATTACATCAACTTCAAAGTCTGAAATTCCCCCTTTCCTAGGACTTGGCTACAGACCTTTATCCATATTTATGCTGCTACACTTTGCACAATTTTGTTTGATTGGTCTCACATTAAATATGTATTGTGTATGGGGCTTTTTTAATTGGATCTGGTATTTAAAGGGGTTGTAAAGCTTCGTGTTTTTTCACCTAAATGCATCCTATGCATTAAGGTGAAAAAACACCTTGCATTCTCGGGCCCCCCCTGTTTTACTTACCTGAGCCACGAATCTCTGTGGGTGCCATCCTGCGTTGCTTTCCCCCAGCTTGAGGCGGCTCTTTATTGGAGATTAATAGCAGTGCAGCCATTGGCTCCCGCTGCTGTCAATCAAATCAATAACACTGCGAACCAGGGGATGGGGCCGAGTGATACACTTGACGACTATGGCCGCCACTGTATCACACGGGAGCGCGCCCGCAAGCTAACCCCCTTGGGACAGCGCTTCCCAGAAGGGGGTTAGCTCTTTTGCGGGGAGGAGCCGAGACAGCTGTGAGGGACCCCAGGAGACGAGGATCGGGGCCACTCTGTGCAAAATGAACTGCACAGTGGAGTTAAGTATGATATGTTTGTTATTTAAAAAAAAGAAAATGAACCCTTTCAACCCCTTTAAGTAACACCTCGTTTTGCACTTTTTCATATATGCTGTGTATTTTCGAAATATGTATATGTTCTGAGTATTGTAACACTTTTATTATATAGAGTGCTTAACCATACTCCTTTTTATTGTATTTAGAGTTGCTAAATAGAATGGGGAAAGCTTGGAATATCGGTCCATTACTTTTACATACATGAGGAATTGTTGATCCATGGATTCCAGGCTACCAGTAACAAGTGGTCTTCTGCAGCCATGTGCACTCTAATAATAACTAAATGAAAAAGTCAAGTCTAGGAAGGAACGCTGTGTCTTCTGTATGGTTTTCAAAGCTTGATTTTGGTTTGCATGCACCTTCAGGGATCCTGCAGCAGGTGCAGTTACCAGAAGAAGAATGACATATTTGGAGGACAATACAGCCTTTCAGGCTCACATAGGAGGGGACTGAGGTATTAAGCAGTAGCAAGACAAACACAGGACAATAACAAAATGAAAAAGTCTGTTTCAAAATCCTTGTTATCTTGTTAAGTATCAGAAATGTGTTTAAAGCTTTAAGCAAATACCTTTGGATTAAATTGTAAATTTCTAGTTAGCTGACCTAAATTTTAAAATGTACCGGCATCCTAAATCCTTTAGATTAAAAGTATTTTTTATGTTTATTCTCATTTATGCAGATGTAAGACTAAAACTGTAACATACACATGTGGTGAAGCTGTGAAAAATTTAGAGCATTCTGGGATTTGGTGCCCTGTGTATATAAAAATACCTATTTAATCTGAAATTTGCTGGCACCCTAAGGCTACTTGAACACGGGGCATCTAGCTATGGCCTTTTGGTGTGCCTAGGAGGTGTATGTTCAGGGTCTAGCCTTGCTGCTTGCAGCCTATTATAAACTATTGCAGACGGATGTATGCTGCAGCTGGGATGGGGCTGAATGATGTACCAAGTGGTGCTCATGTTTAGCGTCATATGTGTCCAGAGACGTATGCCCAGGATATAGGTATTTTGTTGAAACGTAAATATTTTATCCCCAGCTGTTATTTATCAATACCTTGGCCACATATAACATTTGGGGCAGTGACATAGTCACAGTGGGCTAGCACTGAAACTAGTATGTAGTCTTTTAATTGGAGAGAGACGGCTTTGATCTGGGCCTTCTCACAGGGGCATTTACTTTGAGAGAGATTCCCATTAAATCATGTAGTAGGACATAGTTTTTGTCAGTTGGAAAGTACTGAGTTTGCCTACAGAGCAAACAGGAGTACAGAAGATGCCTTTGCAGTACCACTGCATATGGCATTGAGTCATTTGGTGGGCCCAGGAAGCTATGTAGGAATGCTGTTTATAGATCACAGCTCGGCCTTAAAACACCATTATTTTATTGTTTGAGGAATTGCCGAAACTGAGGCCTCGTACACACATCTGAGAAACTCGTTGTAAAAGAAACAATGTTTTCCTCGATGAGTTCCTTGTCAGGCTTGTCGAGAATCTTGTCAAGCTTTCTTTGCGTACACACTGTCAAGACAAAATCTCGTCGTTCTCAAACACGGTGACGTACAACACGTACGACGGCACTATAAAGGGGAAGTTTGATTCCACTGGCACAACCCTTGGGGCTGCTTTTGCTAATCTCTTGTTACTGCGTGTTAAGTAAAAGTTTGGTAAGAGACGATTCCAACTTTTTAGTCTGTTACAGCGTGATGAATGTGCTATCTCCATTACGAACGCTACTTTTACTAAAGGTGCGCTCCCGTCTCATACTTTATTCTGAGCATGCGCGGGTTTCTAAGCATACACACGAACGTGTTTCTCGTCGTAAACCAGCCCGATGAGAAACACGACGAAGAAATTGAGACTCCCGACGAGAAAAAAGAGAACTTGTTCTCTTTTTTTCTCATCGAGAACCACAATAGTTTTCTCGACGAAAAACATACACACGACCGTTTTCCTTGGCAAAAAAGCTCTGCCACCAAGTTTCTTGATGGATTTTGTCGAGGAAAACGGTCCTGTGTACGAGGCCTGAGTCTGTCACTTTCCATCTGTCTTTGGAGTAAGGATTTTTTGGCAATTATATCTCAGGTAATTAAAATGGGCCGACATTCCTCGTCTGAGCAATAGTTAGACACTGGGGGCCAGATTCAGAGAGAGAGTACGCCGGCGTATCTACTGATACGCCGGCGTACTTTCAAATTACCCGCGTCGTATCTTTAGTTTGAATCCTCAAACCAAGATACGATGGCATCTGGGTTCGATCCGACAGGCGTACGGCTTCGTACGCCTTTGGATCGTAGATGCAATACTTCGGCGTCCGCGTCGGGTAAGCAAATTAGCTTTTTCCGACGATCCGCGAACGTACGCGCGGCCGTCGCATTCTCTTACATCGTCTCTAGTCGGCTTTTTACGGCGTATAGTTAAAGCCGCTATTTTGCGGCGTATAGACTTGCCATGTTAAGTATGGCCATCGTTCCCGCGTCGACATTTGAATTTTTTTTTTTTGTGTAAGTCGTCCGTGAATAGGGTAAGTCACGTCTAAGTTAAAAAAATTACGTCGTTGCGACGTCATTTTGCGCAAAGCACGGCTGGAAATTTCGAAACGGAGCATGCGCAGTTCAATCGGCGTGGGGACGCGCTTCATTTAAATGAATCACGCCCCCTACCCGCCGATTTGAATTACGCGCCGAGAGATACACTACGCCGCCGTAACTTACGGCGCAAATTCTTTGTGGATTCAAAGAATGAAAAAGTAAGTTACAGCGGCGTAGCGTATCTCTGATACGCTGCGCCTATCTAAATGTATGTGAATCTGGCCCTGGGTCTCCAGAGGGTTGAACCTTCTTCTTTATACTCTTTATACCTATGATTGTACCCTGTACTATTGAACAAACAACATGATTAAATTTGCTGAAAATACTACAGTATGGTAGTTGGTTGTATTAAAGGAGGGGATGAGGAGTTTTTCAGAGCGGAGCTTGGCAAGATAGTAAAGTGGTGTGTAGCAAATAATTCAACCTTGACTATGAGGAAAGTTAAAGAGCTAATTGTAGATTTTTGGAAAAGCAATAGCTCTACTTTTCATCAAGGGAGACTGTGCAGAGAGGGTTTCTGTTTTTATGTTTCTCGGTGTATACATTTTTTTTTCATGGTCACTAAATATACACACTGTTGTTAAAAAATCTCAGCAATGATTATTCTTTCTGTGATTACTTATGAAGAATGGTCATGGGGAGAAATAATAGGTGATGTGTCCCATCCTTGCTTTCATTTATTCAAATTTTTAGTGTCAGGCAGATGATATAGGAATATTAGAAATAGAGCAAATAGAGAGAAAGCTTTTTTCTGAAGCTATTAAGGCCATAAATGTGAACATTAACTCAAGTTAGGTAGCCAAATGTGTTTCATTTCATAATAACTAGGAGTAGTGTTACTCACATAACACAGTACGGTTTTTGCTCATGTGGTGCTCTAAGTCCTTTTTTGCACAGAGTGTCTGTTTAACTTCTCTAAACACCAGAACTCCTAGCAGGAAAAAAGCTGCCTAAAAAAACATCAAAAGTCAATATTGCACACGCATTTAGCTGCATTTAAGGGCGTTTAGATGCATCATGCATTGAGTGTTAATGGATACCATTGGCCAGAAGATTATTTGTTCTGTCACTGGAATGCAATAACACTCAAATGTGCCTAAATGCATCTAAGTATTTAGGAGCATTTAGACACACTCCACATTTTTTTCCATCTTCAGTTCCTCTCCTGAATGCACCTTTGATGTTTTTCTCATTTATAGCCTCTTCTAACATGCCTGTAAACGTCTATGTGTGCATGGACAAATGGGGGAGATTTACTAAAACTTGAACTTGTTCAATTAAGCTTTAAAAACAATAAAACCTGGAAGCTGATCGGTTTCTAAGCATAGATGCATCATATTTTGTACCCTCCAGTTTTAGTAAACCTTACAAAGAGGTTGTTTTACAGGCTGGAAAAAAAATGACTATAAAAGGGAAATCTTTGAGCTCTTAACCTCCCTGGCGGTATGATTCTGTCTGGAATTACGTACCAAAAGCGGTACAATTATTTGCAAGGAAATTTGGCGTTTTATACTGTAGGCCTGTAATTCTTAGGAATAACTCACTTAAATCTGACCAAACAAGAATCTAATAGGCATCCCGAGTATGACATTTTTTTAAAAACAAAATTATAAATTATAATATAATAAATAATTATAAATAATTATAACAAATAATAATATAATTCTAATAAAAATTATTCAATAATGTAATCAAATCAAAATCACTGACATTTTCTCAGTTGCAAAATTGTCGCTGTCATTATTTCTTTTTTTTTATGACGAATTTCCCCACAAATCGCTATCGCACAATTCTGCAAGTGATTATAATTTATTATCGCTGTTTTTTAGCTGATCTAAAACCATTTTTGACATAAAGGAACACTTTTGGTTGCTATGGACAATCTACAGTTTGCAGGGAGAAAGAACCGTTTTTATTATATAAAAGTACATGTAGGGCACTGGGCAGACCACTAGGGACAAGGGGTGTGTGTATTTTTTACATACAGTACTGTAATCTATAAGATTACAGTATACTGTATATATATTGTTTTTGGTTATGTTTTTGAATTTGGCACCGATCTCCGCTCCCGTGCGTCGTAATGTCGCAGGGAACGGAGATCGGCGGCACAGGAGGACGCTGTGTGAATCGAGCGAGGTCCCGCGGTGACATCGCTGGATCCAGGACAAGGTAAGCCAGCGCACGCTGCAGGCTCTGCATAGCTTACCCCGAGCGTGACTCGGGGTTACCGATTTCAGCATAAAAAACCCACCCGAGTCACGCTCGGGGATACCGCCAGGGGGGTTAAGCCGTGTCCACGCGATCGGAATTTCCGATGGAAAAGGTCAGACGGAATTTTTTCATTGGATATTCCGACCGTGTGTGTGCCCCATCAGAGTTTTTCCTCTCGGAAATTCCGACGGACTTAGAAAGACAACATTGAAATTCCAACGGAAATTCCATTCGTCTGTATGGAACTCCGACGCATGCTCAGAATCAAGTTGACGCATGCTCAGAGGCATTGAACTTCATTTTTCTCAGCTTGTCGTAGTGTTGTACGTCACCGCGTTTTGGACGGTTGGAATTTGGTGCGACAGTGTGTATGCAAGAACAGAATTCCGTCAGAAAAATCAGTCAGTGTTTATCCCGACGGAAATTCCGATCGTGTGTATGGGGCATTACAGACCTAAAATGAAAGCTTATATTCTAATCTTAGTCCTGAGTTTACAAACAAACATAACAAAGTATATAAAAAGGAGCAGAGAATGTTTGCAAAATAATGCTTGATTAGCTAGGTGTAAAAGTAAGAACAGTAAAAGGAGAAGCAAGAGACTGATAGCTTATCTCTCTGTAACTCTGCTCTTCCTCCAATCAGCGTGCTTTATCCATTCCAACACCTATGTACCCCACTGTTTCCCCATCTCCCCATTTGAGCTTTGCTGTACAGGGACTGCAAGTGGCTGATACCAAGTAAAATTTAGGTACATATATTGCTTGCATTTGAAAATGTACAGTTAATGATCTAATAATAAATACAGAACCTCAGTAAAGGATAAATAAACCCAAGAAAAAACGATGTAATATATTGCAGCTCGCCAGTCCTTAGATGTGGTGACTGCATTTGTTTTCATTAGTCAGGCTTTAGAACACGTTCAGCACATAAGTAAAATATCTATTGATCCTGCCAGAAAAGCATTGTCCTTTTCAGTTTCTGTGAGCTGAACTGAAAGAATAAAAAATGCATTTATAAACTTCTTATCTTCCTATCCTTGATTTTAATGTAGATGACCAAAGCCAGATGCGCTTGAGGTCAGCCTAGGTAACAATCATGTAAAATTAATAGATAGATTAAAATGAGTGAAGTCACCCATGGACTGCAAGTGTGTTATTTGCAGGATTACTGGGTGGGTAAAAAAATAAATAATGCAGCCAACTCATCTAAGGACTGGTAAGCTGCAATATGTTACAGTTTTGGGCTTATATACACCTTAACCACTTCCTTACTATGCTATAGCCAAAAGATGGCTACAGTGCGACTCTTTTGTTTCCCGGGAGGACGTCCATGGACTTCCTCCTGGAACTATACCCCTCAGGCGCTCCTTAGCACGCTCTGTGATTGATAAAGGGCCAATCACAGCAGCCCTTTGCCACATGATCTGCTGTATTCAATTACAGCTGAACAAAGTGTAAACAAACTTGCCGGTTATCGGCAGTACTTTCCTTGTTTCCTTGTGCGCTGTCACAGAAACAAAAACAAAGTTGTTGTTTTTTTTTCATTTTTTTTTTTGGCTTTTTTCATTTGCATAGCAAAAAATTTTAAATCCAGTAATGATTAAATACCACCAAAAGAAATCTCTATCTGTCTAAAAAAAAATATATATAACAATTTCAAATGAGTATAGTATTGCGTACAATTGTAATTCAAATTGTTAGAGCGCTGAAAGCTTAAAATTGGCCTGGGCAAGAAGGGGTTAGAAGTGTCCACTGAGCAAGTGGTTAATTTGTGTCTTTTATATCTATCTGGAATTCAGCTTTGATTTTTGTTTCCACCTAATATGCTGATTAAAGTGAACACAATATTGCCTCCACCTTATGCACTAACACTCTAAAGAAAGTAGCACCCTAAGCAGGGTACATAGCAAATAATACACTTTCCATTATAAACAGAGCACCTGATTTTACTAATCCTGAAAAGTGAGATTCCTTCAATCTTGCAATTCCAACGTAAATGGATGTCATTGATCCATTTAGATGATTGCATTGTCCGAAGAATTCAGTTGTTCTTTTAATCTATTTCCTTCTTCTATATCAGCCATGTTGCTTCATGCTGTGATGGACATTTTCTTGGTAATGGGACAGTGTTGCGTTTTCTTATGTGACTAACCAGTTTCCTCATATTACATAGAATAAAGAATGCAAGGCTAGATCCAACAAAGAAAAATATTTATATAAGCAACCATTCATTTTTTTTTTTTTTTTTCATTTCTCAACAGGTTTTGTTTCTCTACATACATATCTACAAATGTATCGCCATTTCTATCTACAGAGCTTCAGAAAATGAAGGCCCAATTTCATTGTAATTTATTACTACATTTTCAGTAAGTCTTCAGAAGGAAATAAATAGAAGAGTTGCTTAATTCTGTTCAGGTAAATAAATAAAAATTCAGGGACACTTGCAGTCTGCCGTACAACAATGCTGGTTTGGCTTTAGCATACATATTTGGCTTTATCAGATGATTTGGCACAAACGTACATGCAGAACGTAATTTCTGCAGACAACCAATATGGAAATATTAGATCAAACCTGGCAAAGTATTTAAGGCAGCACTAAAAGTATGACTTTGCAGGCTAACAAAACTCAGATTTCAAAAATACACTGCAAATACAAAACATTTGGCTTTATAAACCACAATTTTACCATTGACTCTTTGATATATGAATTAGGTTGTTGGATCAACAGATGTATTACTTTAATTGCTTGTCTGTTGCAGAACTGCAAACGTACACCAAGATGTGCACCTTTGTTTTATCAAAATAAATTGATTATATGGAATAGGACTTTAATTTAGCACCAGGAATAATGCCATAATATAATATAATGTAAAAAAATGTATTGATATGTATACAGTCTTAAAAAAAGACCAAATGGTTTAAACATGATAAAAACAACAATACTGTACGTTAGAAACCAGCACATATGAGTGACAGAAGGCATAGCCCAGGATGAAAAACCTCAGGACAAATAAGTCAAGTAAGTATAGAGTCCACCTGTGGTAGATAAGATAGTGCAGCCTATTTGTAAGATGCTATGCCTTATGTCACTCATATCAACATATTTATGTGAGTGCTTTTGTTTATTCATATAATGACTTTATAACCTTGATTGCCCAGGTTATGTTGATTATGTTATGTTCTTTTTAATTGTATCATGTATTAAGTGGCTGGTTGTTGTTTTGCCTTATAGCATCCTTTGTGCAACAACGGGCATACATCCTGCAGTCTCTCTAGATCAGGGGTCTCCAAACATTTTAAACAAAGGGCCGGTTTATTGACCTTCAGACTTTAGAAGGGCCAGATTGTGGCCAGCAGGAGTAGAAATTGTCCTAGCATCAGTGGGAGTAAACATCACCACATTTGGTATTGGGGGGGGGGGGGGATAGTGCCCCATTGTTGGTATCCTAGGGAAGAATAGAGCCCTCATTATTTGTGTCGTGAGAGAAATGGTGCTCCATTTTTGGTGTCGGATGTCAGAATAGTGTCTTGTATCAGTGGGAGGAATAGTGCCCCAAGGGCCGGGTAAACGCAAGCAAAGGGCCACATCCGGCACTCGGGCCACAGTTTGGAGACCACTGCTCTAGATGAATGCACCCATCCTACATTATGCTATGCCAAGAAGCCTTTTTTGTGAGTTATCATTGATATATATTGTATTTATATGTTAGTTTTTGTTTTTTGTAAATTTCTACTTTTTGTTTTTTGTTATTTATAGGTATTTATGTTACAGATCTCACCACTGTACCAACCCCCTGAAAAAGACTTACAACTTTTTGAGTTGAAACGCATTGGGTTCCCTTATACATGTCATGTGTTGAAGATGTTATGTACTACATATGTGGTGGTTTATAAAATATGCTCACTGCATTGTTGTTTTTATCATGTTTAGACCATTTGGTCTTTAAGGCTGTATATCAATAAATATATGTAATTAAATTGTATTATATTGTGGCCCAACTCCTGATTCTAATTCAAGTCCTATTCCATATATTCATTTTATTTTGATGTTACTCTATAGGGATGTGGCACCTGTGAATTCTTATTGGGTTTGATGAAGGCTTTACTAACACCTGAGTTTTATTTTACAGGATTGCTAGTTTGTCGAAGGAACATAAGATATACAGCAATAATTCACATGGTTGTAGTTTAATAGCACAGAATGTGCAATTTAATTTACAATAGTGCAGCCAACACTTCACTCTCCAAAATAGTGAAAATAAAAAAGTATCTTAATACCTCACAGTTCCTTTGCCACTGAGCATACACAGAACCATACTGTACATTTATTTTCACAAAATACAATCAAAGAGCACAGCAACAAAAGCATATGGCTTCATTTATGCAAGAATAGTGCAGCTGACCTTGCAGAAGTCAATGCCCTTTTGTAAGTAAGTCTGAAAGATACAGTCATCCAACAGTGCAGATGAGGTGGCTGAAGCTGCTTTTTCCCATCCAGTAGCATTGGTAGAACTGAACACGTACTGAATTCCACTTTATTATTCCTAGCTTGTCACTGTGTGCACCCACTGCACAGCATCACAGCAAGTCAATGACACCTCCCAAGTGCCTTTGTTGGTAGAGCTTGTCCTTCCTCCTGACATATTGTTATAACAGCCCCAGCAGGATTAGGTGGAAGACCCAGCTTGTTTGATGGCTGCTGTCACAATCACAATGGAAACTGAAGGTCTGCCCTATTGAGTTTAGGGAGAGGGCAAGTTTAATTTAAACAGTAATGTAATATCCAAAGCATACACTACTGAACAATTAAAATCATGCATAAAACATCCATTGTCTAATAACTTTAAATAGTTGTCAGTAAGATTGTTTTGTTCCATTGGTTGTTATCTTGGCCCATATTCATAACTGCTTGGTGCACCAGCTGTGGAATACATGTTAGCTGCTGCTGGGTTCATATGGTGATGATGGTAGCCATGTCCTCTAATGCTTGGCAAGGGATAGGGGCTCGGTCTGGTTTTTGCTCCTAAATAGTGATCGTAGGTTGTTGGATACTTGTATGGGTGGTGATGAAGAGGTTCTGAACCTTGAGAGTGTGGGTCCAGACGCAGTTCATGAGGGGGACTGGGCCTGCCAGTGCTAAGGGGCACAAGTCCACCTGGTACAGGAAGTGAAGGACTAAGAACTCTAGACATGAGTTGCTGGTGAGCTGCGTCCCCGTGTAATGGCGTGCCACTGGTATCCCTTTCATACTCCCTTCTGCTGTCTCCATCTGAAAAAGAAAGGACAATAAAACTTCATTATATATCATTAACATAGAAACAAATTTCCTGCTTGTTCAAGAAAAAAAAAGTACTTACGCTATAAAAATAGAAAAAAAATAAAAAAATAAATGTGTGTAGCCTGCCCTAGGAAGTGTTAACAAAATAACATTTTGTTAAAACAAAATCAGAGTTTTGGGAAAAAAAACATTATGGGCACAGAGATATAATCACTGTGCCTAGCCCTATTTGACCTTTCTTACAACTGATATAAGTCTTAATCACAAACACAACTTTAACAGAAGTATACAGTATTGTGCATTACTGAACAACAGGTATCAAATAATTAATAATACTTGTTTTTCCTACATTGTGGCCATTTGGGAGGGTCTCCTGAGGTTATCTTTAAAAAACACTTCTGACCTCAAATGCTCATACCTGCTGCTAAACTCGCATAAACTTGGTATGTAAAATCTGTTAAAACTGACATTTTTCCACTGCAAGCACATCTTTAAAGTCATTAAAAACTTTTATCCTAAAGTTGTCTTGTATCAAATCTCAGTATTTCCACCTTTTCACCCCCTTTCTTTCTGTAATACCTAAACCTATTTCATAGGTTTTTGATATTGATTATTGTTTAGTTCCACTAAACCTCATTACAAAAATATGGAGACATATATTAAAATAATTTGAAGACATCACAAGTCTACACTAAGCAGAAATTGGGGAGAAAGCATGTATAGGGTATAAATGAAGGTAGTGATAGACATGAACTGATTGTTGTTTGATCTTGTATCATGTTTGCAAATTGCAGGTAGCAGCAGACTGGTGCTGATTTTACCGGTAGCCATGTTGATGACCTAACATTTTTTTTTCAGTTTTTACAAATGATATACCGTATATAATCCATGTAACATCTCTGCAGTCAAGCAATACAACTTGGTCATCTGCCTGTCCCTAGACTGTGATTGGGCAATGAAGGAGGAGCATTAGACTAATAAGGTAATCTCTCTCCTTTTGTCAGTATATTCCTTGTCAGCTCATGTGCATGCAGTAAGGCCTGACTGGCAATCAGTACTACTACTTTCTCTTATAATGTGTATTGTATTGTACAGGGAATTATAAGAGGCTGATATAAAGAAACATTCACATACTTGGATTTGTGGCATTGCAAAATAAATGTAATGATATTATTTAACACATATCTGCATTTATTGTTTTTATCTACATGGAGTTCAGCTTATCGATTACATTTTAATTGTTAAATATTAAGGGGAAGCATGTTGGTACAAATTTTTGTTTTGTACATCAACAGACTTTTATAACTGAAATATGGATACGTTTTTATATAGGCAATTATATATAATAGTATCTCCAGGGAGAATATGACAGTTGTTTAATTTTAATATTGTGTATCATTGGGTTTTATATAAGTAGGCACAAAGGGCAATTGAAATCATTTTTTGGGGGATACATTTGAGTGTGATTAAATTGATAACATCACATAACAGTGACGCAACATGTCGGGAGGAGTCGGGTAAAGTAATTTCCTGTTATGGCCAAAACCGTAATTCAGATATCCTCAAACTACGACCCTCCAGCTGTTGCAGGACTACAAATCCCATGAGGCATTGTAAAACTCAGACATTCACAGACATGACTAGGCATGATGAGAATTGTAGTTCCTGAACAACTGGAGGGCCATAGTTTGAAGACCCATGCCGTAAGTCTTCCATTTGCAGCGTCTTGCTGATGTGTGACCCCACCCTGATGTGGCTACTTGCATATCTCAATTTTAAATGTAAGTCTACCTTTGTTTTGAATAAACTATTACTTCATACTACTCCATGAGGAGATGTTTTCCTTATTGCATGTGCGATGACCATTGTCAGATGACATCATACAGAGATTGCTTTGGCAGTTTGATGCACTTAATCATTTGATTTGAGGTGATCGGCCATTGAACATGATGGCGGATTTGTGCCTTGTTTGGGATTCAGCACTAATTAATGATTGTTGACACTGGGATCTGTCTGTCAATCACTCACCATTTATTTTGGAAAAAGGACTGCACTCTGTTGCTGTTTGATTTTTTTGATTTTTGATTTCACTCACTGTCTACATTTGAAGAATGACTGCACTTTATTGTTGTTTGATTTTTAATAACTTGTGCACTGGACTTTAAATTGATTTATTTTCCATCTATTATTGTACATTTTTTCACTTCATTTGTCTATACCGTACATGTGTTTTTTGAATTTTTGAAGGTATATTGCTGTATTTAGATTTAGCGCTGCTCCATCCAACATCTAGGCTTTATCAACATTTGAGTGTGATTAATTTCTCTGTAAGTTATTTAGCAAATACCCCCCCCCCCCCCCAATTGGTGGTATTTAGGGAAGGGAGTAACCACATTTTTTAATATTGTTCCATCTTTAGTTCAAACATAATAATACATATATATTATAATACCAACAAGCTGATACTGGGCACAGATTAAGGAAATACAAAGACCAAGGTGGAGGTAGAAGGGTAAAAAAGTCTCATTTGTTATTATTGCTATTCTGAATTCAATGGGTCAGATGTTCTTTCACCCTGTTAGTAAAATAAACAGGGGGCTTTGTGATTGTTCTAAACAGAAGCTGCCAACAATGCAGAAGAGCCTGTGTGAATAGTAAAGCACACATTTTCCAGCACTCCGCAGTCAGAATGCACAGGGGAGGAAAAGGCAACACAACTGTTGTAAGCAAAAAGCCTCCAATCCACATCATTGTGAATAAGTCAAACCTGTGTCCTCCTGACAAGACATTCTTATAGGGATGAAATCTGAAAGAAATGACTGACAAGTATGTGCACGCTTGAAATTTCTTAAAGTTGTGTAACCCTAAACAAACACAGACTGCGTTTATTTGACCAGACCCAAAGTGTGCTATACAGGATAGGCCCCTTGTTGTCTCTAGAACTGTTTGCTCTGCATAATGGAAAATAAATACATATAAAATGTACCACTGTGTGACACTTCAAGTCTGAAGTGTAAGTAGCATGCAAAACTCCTGCAGCTAAGCTCATTTATGAAAGCATACGCAAGTGGAGACCCTGCCGTGCTAAGGTCATTTAGGCAAATGTACCTCTATTTTGACACGTATAGTGGCAGAGGCTCGTGAAAGGTACGCAACTGAATAATTCTGCTTGTTCCTGTAGGGTAGTGTAGCCTGTAAATAGATTCGGCATTGATGAGCAGAAGTGTTTGAATATAAAAGAAGGCAAGTTTAGAAAATGATACTTTTTGGTTTGAAAACATTTTTCTGCATTACCATAAGGAGGGGTTCTCTTCCCTGTACCTTGATAGATTTACTATATATGACACTTACAGGGCTTTCTAATTGAGAAATAGTAGAAAAATAGATGTTGTATTATGCTGACATTTCCGCAAGTCTCTGCACATCTCAAGGTATATAATGTGCAATCAATAGTTCATATATGTATACCGTATTTATCGGCGTATACTGCACACTTTTTTCCCCTTAAAATAAAGGGAGTTTGAACTGCGCCACCGACATATACCGAGCGCAGTACACTCAGGTACATTCGGCCAGGCTCGGCTTTGCTCGCGGTCACGCTCCGTGACGCCTCCTAGCCTTTATGTGTAAGAAGCCGAGCGTGGCCGAGCATGCCCGAGTGTACTGCGCTCGGTATATGTCGGCGGCGCAGTTCAAACTCAGCGCGGGAAGCAGGGATTTGACTCAGAGACAGCGCGGGAGGACACCACCGAGGCCGCAGACGGACGCCGGACAAGGCCGCCGATGGATGCCGGGCAAGACACCGACGAGGGGCATTCAAATTGTAAGTATTTTTTTTTTCTGAAATTTCCCTTACAGGTTGGGGGTGCGCGCTATATGCGGGTGTGCGCAATACCCCGATAAATACGGTACATCTTTAGGCCAACAAAGAGAAGATTGTAGCTTGCTTTTCTCAGACACTCCTTAGCCTCCATGTAGATGTAGGTCTATATAACAGCACTGGCTTTGGGTGTAAAATGACTGTTCTTGGATTCAAAGATTACTATATGTACTTGTAACATAATAATATTTTTGTTATGACCTTGACTGAATGCATTTTTTATTAAATTTACCTAAATGTCATTTTTGATGATTTTCCCTTTTTTCTTGCTTTCTGGAATTTATCTTTACTATTTATTTACATATAAGTGTTATATATATTGTTCTAAATCTTCTCCTAGTGGCTATTAGCAAATCAACCGTTCGATGACTTCTGGGGTAAAGGGTAAGCCATGTCAAGAGTGGATTGTTTTAGTAGATTTAGTAGCATTTACTATGATTATTTTCATTAAATTGCTCACCAAAAAAAAGGGATTAGCAAATTTTGTTAAAAAAAAAATACTATTTTTTCAAGGAGTCACATAAAGTGATAATAAATTGGTCTCTGAGGGAATAGTTTTTTTTTGTTTCTACTTTCAAAACTAGAAAAGTGAAAATACTGTATAGCATATTATCTGCACATTAGAAAATAGGCATATTAGTACTTTAAATGCAGTTTGACATGATCAGTCTGATCAAATTAATCTTTATGCAGAATAAGAATATATATATATATATATATATATATATATATATATATGTATATATATATATATATACATACACATACACACAATATATATAGCATGCTTTTAGACTGCTTTCTAACTATTGGTTTTAAAATATTCTTTGTATTATATGTTGCTAGCCTATGCCTCTAGTTGGAATTCTGGTTCTGGTTTATTTTCCCAAGTCTCTATCCTAGTTAATTAGGGTAACCTTATAAAAGTAGATAGGTATTTGTGTGTGTGTATTTTGCTATGACTGTGGCCAGGATTGTCGTGGATGTCAGTTTTTAGAATTTATATATATAATCCATATAACATCTAGACTACATATTTTGTAGTGTTCATTTCTTCCTTTTTATAGTTGTAATATGGATGGGGACATTGGCTTTGTGTGGCTTATATTTAGAAGATGAATATACATATGGTACATATGCAACATATGTGATAATCACTTAAGATAATTGTATACTGTAATAGTTCAGGTAAAGTGGTTCTTACGATACACAGAAATTTCAAACATATCAGAAAAGGTTAATTTTCCTACATAGTGACATTTTCCTCCAAGTACTGGTACATTTTGGGTGGGGGATATGCCTATTTCTGGCCACCCATCATAATATAGTGTTAAGGCCACACAATACTGAATAAGCTAAAACAAGATCAAGACTGCATAACATATCAAAACAGCATGTTATGAGCTTTCACGGCTGCATAGGAAGATAAAGTGGACTGGCAAAGATCCTGATGACTAGATCCTAACACTAAGCCCAGGAACTGACCCAAGCAATGTAAGCACCCTATAAGAAACAAGCCAGATGCAAAATCAAGGTTTCCTCTTTAGGAGCTGCTTTGAAAATGCTGACAATGTTTCTGTGTGCTGCCTTCAGCATTTCCAAGCTCAAGGGGCCAGACAGGAACATGGCAGGGTGATGCAGAAAGAAAGAAAAAGGCTTAAATAAGTACACCCCCTCCTTTTCACTTACTTGTCCAAGCACAGCAGAAATAATGTAGATTGGTGTTGGTGCTTGAATATGCAGCAAGATAAATAAAGTGTAGTGTGCTACATGCTGTTTTCTGCTGCGCTAAACTAAATGCTTACTGACTTGTAAAATTGGAATAAATTAACTTGAACAAGAAGTTCCCAAATAATTTACTTAGAAATTGAAGTTACCATTTGTCTGGAAATTTGGCAGTCAATAGACAAGTTCTGTAATGAACAACAACTGTTCATCACACCTATCATGTGACATATTATAGGTCATGTAGTTAAGTGATTAATTCAAGTCAAGTCAAGTGATAAGTCAAGTACGTATCCCTGTATAGAAGCCAGTGTTTAATAAGTACCCCTTGAGATTGCTGGATTTATTACCAGTACCCCGTGATTCTGCATACCTGAGATCTGTTTTATGAATTTTATATTATTTTTAAAACTCTGTTAAGAGATGCATGTACTTTAGCAAATAGAAGAATTCCCTAGGGGTATGCTTGTTGAGAACCCTAGATCTAGTTTACTAAAGGTCAATACAGTATAGCCCATAATTACTTAGACATGTGACTTTTTTACTATTTGCTTTCGTGGGGTCATTTCTTTTAATAGAACATGGGTACTATACATTCTGCTAGCATAGACATGATGTGAGCCAGCATATTGATAAGCATCGAGGGTGGAAATATTTCACTGACCTTTGTCACTTCCATTCTGTGGAGGTGATGAAACAGGATTCCTAGACCTTGCAAACGCACTCATAAGAGGAAGAGATCCTGGCCGATGATTCCTAGGCCTGTCAGATAAAACAGAAATAAGTCAATCTTAAATTGTACATGACCATAAGCTAAATACTGGGGCACATTTATCAATGAGGCAACGATAAATATAGATAAAGATAAATATGCTTTTTCAGAAGTCAGTGTATCTATATAAAAAGAAGAGTACAATGGCCCAGGAGGGGCTAACATTACTGAAAAATGGCCAGGTGATAAAATTTGCAACAAGCATATGACTTCTAAAGCAACCTGGACACATTGTATGACAGACAATGGAACTTACCGGCTGGGTCTGAAATGGAAATAAGTTCCAGTCCTATACTAACTCTAATGCTGGTAACAAGCAAACTGCAGAAGAGCAGACAGAATATACTTTCAATATCTGATGCTCACTTTATAAATGTGTTCCAATACTGTTTTAAGCTAGGATCACATGGTTGAAAGGACTGTCTTTTTTCCATCACGTTTTTGTAAAATGAAGTGGATTAGACACAGGAGAATCGGAGATAGCAGAGTAGGGCAGCTTAGAGAACTATTGTTCTTCAGGCAGGGATGTATTAGTAACATACACACCGTCTGCCAAAAATGGATGTCAGAAGAAGGTCAAGCAAAAGTGCTGTTTTTTCAGATCTCTATGCTATACTGCTCTGCCATTTATCTCTCCCATCTCTCACCTGTTTGTTTACAGAAGCCTGATAAGGGAGAGTTGGTCCTTTAGGAAACTGCATGAACAAGCCCATACAATGGTTTCCTACATTTTGTTTAAAATATTCACAATATTTTCATATTCAGACTGTTTATTAAATCGAGATGACCACCTGAAAACCTACAAGGGTAGTCTGATACACATGCATGATCTGAATATCATCATCAACATAACTAGCCAATGGGTTCATGATGGGAAGGAGAGGAATTAGTAGGGCTGATGGAAGCTGCAGATACTCAAAATAGGATTTTTTTTTAACACCACCAATGGTAAGCAAAATATTATCAGGCACAACCAATCAAATAACTATGTCTTATAGCTTCTTTTACCAGGCCATGTTACAATTAGTCTTTGTCTACCTCAAATATTCAGCCAAGTTAAAAAAAAAAACATATAGAATCTGTTTCTACATAGCCATGCTTGGCATCTATAATTCAAAATAGAAACATGCCTCACGTAAAATATTACATATTTACTAAATGACTCCTGATGTATATTTAAATACAAACAGAATAAAAGCCAAGTGGCTTTACTAAAAATGCTCAAATAAAACAGTAGCTGTTTTATATATTCATTTTAGTAACCATTCATCCTCATTTCTGCTTTGCATATACCGGTTTAGCAAATTCTTGATATCCCTGTGCAAACATTTTGCACTGAGGTCTGAGGCATGCAGCCACTTGCACTTAAACTAAAGTCAATACAGTGCAAGTGCTAGTGAAGATTTTGTTATTGCAAGGAGCCTTGTTCATAAAATTGCAAATATAAATGTAGTGATTTTTCTGTCTTAGAAATTAAGCTTGTATATCCCCATCTGTTAAAATGGAAATAGTCAAAACATATTTATTCATATTGAGAGAGCGATTTTTGTTCAGCTCTGCAACTATTTTTCACAATAATGTTTTTCAATAGACAATACTCACCAGTCTTCTGGGTCACAGTCCCGGAAGCCCTTCGCAAAGGGATTGCTAGCAATTTTAAGTTGGGTTATCTAGGATGAAACAAAAATATATATATTTATTAAATATTCTTCAAAATATCAACTCAATTAAAAAAATGTATTCATTCATTCAAAGTCAGTTAATAAAAAAGTTCTGTTTGACGGCTGGAATTGGTCTATGTGTAGTTTTAGCAGTCAGCATTAACTAGTTATTTAGCAAACTTTCCATTAACTGCAGTCTTTATTTCTTCTTCGATTTCGTCATTTTGGTGAAATCCATTGGAGCCAATTGGGAAGGAGATTTGAAGGTAGTTTTTAAAGGTGCAATGGTATCTGAGAATTATGGAAGCTCATGTCAGCTATCCACCACTTGTTCCCGTGCCAAAAAATTGTCTCTAATTAGCCTCGTTATTTTACATATTTTTAACAGAATTGAAAGAGTGGAAAATGTTTTAACAAAAATGTAAAGTGACTGTACACTAATAACATTTAAATACACAAGAAATGGAAAGTAAGTCCTAATAACAGTGCCAATTTTCAGTTTCCATGAATATGAATTATCTTATTCTCCACAGATCAGACATTTTACATTGTTTCTCAAAACAACTAATCTCAATTAGCACAACCTATCTGTGATTAAAGTCACGCTACACTGTTTATTGGATTATACTTTACACTATTTACCAAAGAACTGCAAAGTGATTCACACTTAAATATTTATTATTAGCTATGAAACAATGACATTTAAGCCTTATCAGTTCTCATCTGCTCTCATCAAATTATTTAAACAGTTAAAGAATGATTTACCAAGGTCTTGTACATAATTTATATATATATATATACACACACACACATCTTTTTGAAATACATTTTAGTTTTTATGTGTTTTGCTATGCATAGCCATTTATTTGAATGAACCATGTATGTGAAATTCATGACTTTTTGAATGTACAACGCCTGTATATGCATATATGTGAGTTGTGAATGATTAGTTTTTCGGTTGTGTGCTATTGAGGTAAACTGACTGTGTGTGAACAAGGCCTAAAATTGGGCTTAACCTCTTTTTAAAATGTTGTCAGAGCAGATATGGAAAAACAAAGGTTAGAAAAGCAAAGCACTTTTCTATAATAATGCCTTTTCAAGTTTTATTTTTCCTAAGCTAATTAAAAACTGAAAGTGTATAACTAGCTTATACAGACTCATAGACGTTGACTCTGTTTTATTTATTGAAATTTTAATCAGTAAAGTGCCTTCATAATATCGTGGTTTTGGTTGATTTTATTTTACATTTTTAAAAGTTTTTTTTCTAACTGATCTTTTATCTTTTTTTTATATTTACATGTAGTAAACATTCAATGTATACCAATGACACTGGATTGGGGTTCTCTGAGGAGGGAGGCTACGAGACTTAATATGAGTCATGGAGGCGGAAAATTCACTCATCTGACTTATTCACTTGTGTGTGTGAATTTTAGCTTGAGCTATTGGTCTCTATACAGTGTTGGATTTTTTCAACAATTCAGGTAATGCAAGTCTTATAAATGAGCACCACCTGCTGGCCATACATTTTTATGCATGTTCACATTACTGAGGTTGGACTGCAGGATCAGTGAAAAGCAGTAACTGACAAGGGTTGGTCAATAGAGACTAAGGCAAGTTGCAGACTGGACACTAGCAAATCTGTATCGGATGACAACGTACTAGTGACCAGAAGGCTAGAAAGGCCAACAAAAACACTAAAAACTACTCACTTGTTACTATGTCATAATTTCCACACTGGCTGGTACAGCAAGACCTTGCTGCCTCACTGTTGAGATAGATGCTGCAGTGTTCCAACCAATGAGGAAACAACACAGAGAGGGATACATGCAGTGAATACAGCTAAGTTCAATTAATGATCTCTCTAGATATCCATTCGCTGGTGTATTCCCGCTAGCAGCAGCATCGCCGCCATGGTGTAGCTTAATAAGACTTGACTGGATATATATAAATGTGTATGTGTGTGTTTTTTCATAATTATCTGACTAAAAGGACGACAAACATATTTTAACAGTTTTTCCCAAAAATAATAAGAAGTATAAATACAGTAATTAGAATACTATAGGAGTAGAGAGTGTTCACTTAGCAATGTGAAGCTCTATTTATTTGAATTATCCAATCATATGTAGGGCTAAGTACTGTTTATTTAATTTCCCCTGTGCATGATTGGGTATAGGAGGACACAGCTTCACTATTCCAAGTGCTTCTTGAACTCTCTTAGTACATCAGTCCCAGGGAATAAACACTACAGCTTAAGTTGAGGTGAAAGTTAGTTCTTATAATTACAATTTTTAAGACTCAGCTGTGTTGATTTACTAAACAGGTCTTTTTCCACCACATTAAACACCCACTTGTTTCCAGGAGAATATAAAAATAAGAATTTCCGTTGCACTTGCCTGGATAGCTGAATGGAACATAGATTCACTGGGTTAGCTGAAAAGGTTACACCTTTAGTAAATCTCCTTCAATGTATTTATATTAACTTTGTATAAAAAATTACCAGCTGCTTCCTTTCTTTTGACGCTGGAGGGGAAGAGCAGTTATTTACTGAAAAGGATAACTGTATTAACTTTCAAGGCCTATCAGTTTATAGGGGAAAATATTCTCTTAAACCTATTTAGGTAAGGAAAAGAAGTTATAAAAAAATAAAAATTTTACACCAGCTCAGTGTTTGTGATCTGCAAAGGTAAATTATTAAAATTAAAAAACTCAAGGCTTAGTTAAAGTGTTCATTGTATTTAAAATTAAGGAGCAATACTGAGAGAAGGAATAAAACATTGCGTGGGTTACTATTTTATAACTTTTATTTAATTAGAAATGTTCAGGTTTGGGGGACATAAATAGAATTCCTCTTTTAAAATATCTGTAAGCTACTTTTTAGATGCAAGGCTTTTACACACATTCTGATACTTCAGAAGACTGGTTGGAAATTCCACAAAATTAGGTAAACCAAACACAACAATCAGGGTACAAAACCAAACACAACAATCAGGGTACAAAACCAAACACAACAATCAAGGTACAAAACTCACTAACTGGTGACTAATAAAAGTGAGCTGCAAGATAAAATATTTTTTTTTTCCTTGTTGGAAAATCATTCTCTGCCGACAATCAATTTTGAATGAGAGGGGGATATTGATCAATTGTTTGCCAACTCAAATTCACTATTTATTAGGTATTTATTTGCTTGCGAACATTGTCACCAAACCAAAATGAAATCGAAATATCAATAACGATTTCTATTTTAGTTAAAAATAGAACCAAAAAATCAGTATCCTTATAAATAGGCTTTATTACACCTTGCATGAGTCATGCTATTAAAAAAACGTTTGTGCTAAATTTGATTGATCCCCAATTTTTCTAATTAAACTACAATTTGGCAAATTTTTAATTTTGGTTCAAATTGCATTAAACTTGCCAATCCCCAAAAAAAAAAAAAAAAGAATTTATTAAGACTTTTAGGCCCACATTGAAAATACACAAACCCCTTAAATTACAGGTTTATGGATGCCTTAAAGTTATACGTAGTGTTACATAACCACAATGGTTTTCAGGGACAGCATCAGTGAACGTGTAAATATTTGGCTGTGGAATTTACATTTTTCTTTTTATAATTAGCCTTACTTGCAGACATCAAGAAGCACCCCAACCTATTTGTATTGTATTCATTTTAGTCAAAAAAGCTGGTACCTTTCCTGGTCATTTTAGCAGCAGCAAGTATGTTTTCGGTATCAAATAGAGTGCCGGGCATTATGGTTGGGCCAAAAATTGATGACCATTAATTCCATCAAAAAGCAAAAATTTCAATCTAATTATAATTCTGAAACTTCAGGTTGAATTTGTTTTTAGCAAAAATTTGAATCTCATGATAGTGGGGGCACTATTTATGAATATCCCACATTAGAGGGGAGTCATAACGGGACAATTTTCTGGAGTTTTATTCCCATTCAAACCTCATGAATGCAGACAACCTGGCAGGTTTATTTAACAGAATTAAATGTGCCCAGTAAATTTTCCTTTAGAACTTTATTAAATATAGACATCTCTTATGAAATAATGGCATTAATCTGCTAAAGGAATAAAGAATATTCACTTATAAAACTAAATAAAAATAAACTATATTCTCTTTAATCATCCATTTGTGAGCATCACAAAATCCTGTATTTTGTCTTACTGCCCTACATATTATTGAATATTCAAAGCCTATTGATTATGCAAGAAAGCAAAACATCTGGAACTATGGGGCTGTCTATTGCAGAGAATTCCAGCCTCAAAACATTGATTTAATTGCCAAAATACCTTTCATAAATTTATAGAAAGGCAAATTTATATATAAGATTACTGAGCTTGATAAATCTGCCCATTAAAAAACAGAACACTTACAATCTAAAAGATAACAGCTACCGTTCAATGTGTCAATTATTGGAAAACAACAACCAAACTCCAAGACTGAATACAGCTCATAAAACACAAAATTTAGGATTAGGATCCATTGTTCTTTATTTCAACAAAAAGTACTAGGACTTTGCCAAACTTCCTCTAAACTCTCACGAGACATAGCCTGGCCTTAGACAGAATTATATTTTGTTTTATTCAACTGGTACACTAGCAAATATCAAGCCAACTCATTTGTGGCAATCAATTGTTAACAAGAGATGTTATCAAACGCAGAAGACAGCATGGTCACCGTGATTTTGATTCCAAAAGCAAAATCATAACAAAGAATGTCAGCATGGAAAATTGTTCAATTGTCACAAAGCCATCATTCCCATGTTTAAGCATTACTTATTTTGCAGTCTTGTAAATATCGATTGCATCATCAAATCTTTGTTGAACTGGGCAAAAAATTGAGAAATCATCTGGTCTATGTGGACAACCTCATGGCCCAATAAATACAGAAGCTGAATCGGTCTATATTGCCATAACCTGACAATTTACATACAGCTTAACCACTAGTGGCCCATAGTCTAAAGGAGCAGTTTTGGTGATCTGCAGAGGAACATATGGTTCTTCTCTATAAGTAAAAAAAAAAACTATGTTGTAACGCTAGCTGGAGGAGAAAGCAGGCAAGCTGCTGGGAGAATAGGAGGGTGTGTTATGCACTTGTAAGAATACGCCACATTACATCGATGGGTCACCAGCAGAACAGCTAAGACAAATCGCTGGCTAAATCATTCGTGTGTATTTATTTAATTCATCTGGGACAAGGCAGGGCATTTTCTATATTTAAGTAAATCCGTGGATAAAGTATGTGATTGTGAGTTTCCGGAATGGGTTGAAAAACAAACTTTAAGCCCTTTCAGTGACAGTTTCAGACTTAGAGGTCAAAGTGATAGAAACCAGGAGAGAGGCAGTGAGAGGGGGAGAGAGAAAGAGAGCAGCTGTCCCAGGTCATCAGGAAAATGCCAACCTCACATGAGCTCTGCAGACACCACTTTTTTCCCTGCAAACCTGTAAGATTGCTCAGAAAATCTGCACACAGCATTCATAGATGGGAGCAGTGACTGCCACTCCTGACTGCGCAGATGCCCTCCCTTGATCTCAATGAGCCTCAGTTCACTTGTTTATTGAAAATCTTGGCTTTGGGGAGCTATGTGCTTGTGTATGTGCTATGAGCCTCCTTTAGCTAATAATTCTACACCCCTCCTCTCAATATGAATGTGATAGCTGAGAATAATGCCCTGTACACACGATAGGTTAGTCTGATGAAAACGGTCTGATGGATTTTTCCATCAGTTATCCAATGAAGCTGACTGATGATCAGTCTTGCCTACACACCATCAGTTAATAAAAATAATCGTGTCAGAACGCGGTGACGTAAAACACAATGACGTGCTGGAAAAAAATGAAGTTCAATGCTTCCAAGCATGCGTCGACTTAATTCTGAGCATGCATGGATTTTTAAACGATGGACGTACCCACAGATGATCGTTTTTTTCTATAGGTTTTTTATCCATCAGATAATTTTAAAACAAGTTCCTATTTTTTTTAACTTATGGATAAATAACCGATGGGCCCCACACACGATCGGTTTGGTCTGATGAAAACGGTCCATCAGATCGTTTTCATCAGACTAACCTATCGTGTGTACGCAGCATAACCCTTATTGGGTTAATGACATTTTTTTTTTTATTATAATAATTAAAAAGAAATCTGTATTGAACTGTACTGTAATTGTGCTGTCCTCCCTCTACATTGCAAAGTGCTGATTAAACTGTTGGCGCTATATAAATTGTGTATAATAATAATAATAATAATAATAATAATAATAATATTATAATAAAAATATAACAAAATGAATAGGAAATAATAATAATAGTAATAGTAATAATAATAATAATAATAATAATAATAAAAACTAAATTTCAAAAAGGGTAATAAAAGAAAATCCTAATTAGGATCTGAATGGCAAATGTAATATTCTAGACCCCACCAAAAGCCTGCATCCATTTTAATGAAAAGGCAGGCCCCTGCTGCTTTATTTGCAGTTGTTTACCTGATTATATTAGTGGAAATTGACCAGTGATGGGCACTTCCTTTGTGCTAGGTTTGTACATGGGGATTGGCACATCTAGGTAAACAGAAAAGCAGATTTGTCCAAACACAATTTGATTGACATTTAGCAGTGGGGAAGCCATAGAAGTCAAAGTAGAGTGGGTCTAGGGTTTACATAGGTAATGGTATCCCTCTGGGCTTCAGAGTTGTTTTTATTTCCTAGTGACTGAATTTCTGCCGTTTTTGGCTCCTGATGTCCATCAGTGACAGAGCCCTCTGCTCCCCACTTCCTGCTCTACATGGCCAAGTGATTTAGCAGATGGACAGTCAGCACTCTCCTAAAAGCATAGATTGTTGCATATGTAGTACTGCTACTAGGATAGAGAGGAGGAGGGCTCAAAACCCACATATACAGCATCATTTACTTAAATACCTCTCTAAACTCTGTTTTTATTTTATTTTTTAACAGTGGTTTGCGAATTACAACCAAAGCTAAATATTGCAATAGAATAAAGTATACAAGTAAGAAAGTTTAAACCCAATTAAAACTCAAATCTGCAGTAGAGGCTTTTTTTTTTTATAATGTATTCCGTCCAATCAATACACAGATTTACCCAATCTGCAATATATGGTACAACAGTGCAAATTCAATTTTTGCATACACCAAAATGTGACCAATTGTGAATCAAATTATTTTCTAACTTGTGTTCCATTTTTTAAACTAGAGCTGAGACAACACAACCTTCTCCCGGCCTTCTACGTATATCTAAAGAAAACACAGGCTTCATCCTATCTGAATTCAGCCAACAGCAAAAAAAACACAGACTTCTCCCTGCCTTCTACACCTAAGGCCTCATGCACACAGGCGTATTGAGAAATTCCTCTAAACACTGGATCTTTCTGTCAGGAACTGGACAAAAAAGGAACTTTAAAAAAAGCTTGCAATCATGCATGTTTCTATCTGCATAGCGTTTAGAGGCGTATGCTCAAACTCATTCTACTGGCAACTAGAATTATGTGACGCTTGTTTACATGCGTTTGTGTGCATTTTTAAACATTTATGCATGCTTAATCATAAAAAGCGCAAATATGCTTCTTCAGAAACGCAAGTTTGGGGCAGTTTTTTTTCTACGCCCCTGAACGCTGCCCACAAATACCTGAAAAAAAAACCTGCATGTGCATCAGCACATTAGCAAACGTGCAACTGTGTTCAGAGGTGTAACAAAAAAAACAGACGCCCCTTAAAGCAGCTTGTGTGCATGAGGCCAAACAGAGAAAAATACAGACTTCTCCCTGTCTTCTGCACCTGATAAAAACATAAACTTCCTCCTGCCTTCATCACCTATCTGACAAAAATACAGACTTCTTCCTTCATCATCTAACAGAGGAACAGACATTTGCTGGACACACACGTATAGATTTTCTATGTTTTACTGGGGTCAAATCGACGTTCATTTTCAACCACAGTAGTAAAAAACAAAATTCAAAGAAGCAGGATGGAAAATATTTCTTAGATTTTAAGACAGTGCATGTGTTTCTTGTTTGGAAATTCCATTACAATTGAATGTTCCGTGTTGCAGTATGTTGCCGCATCAGAAAAACGGCCCCTGCTTGGGCAAAGATTGGGCCCCTGCGTGGGCAAAGGTTGGGCCCCTGCATGGGTAAAGGTTGGGCCCCTGCGTGTGCTAATTTTGTATGCTAATGAAAAATTGAACAAAAAAGATTTTGCAAAAAAAGTTGAATGTTAATATCAAGTGATATTTTCATTTGACTTGTTCATTCATCAAATGCACAAAGAATTTTTGTGCGTACAAATATTTTCACAAGAAAATCTACTAGTGTATTAGGCTAGGTTCATATCTATGCAGGTTGCAGTTGATGCGTTTTTCTGGCCCGTTTTGCATTTTTGAACATGCGTTTTTGATGCATTATACTTTTTTTTTTTGCTCATAGGAAAGTATGACGGGTATGTTCATCTACTGCGACTTTGATGCTACTTAACAGTTCGGTCACGCCTATCGTGACATTGAAATTGTGCTACTTCACTTGAAGTATTTCAGTGCTACTTCAGCTGCCACTTGGAAGACATCTGTGCGACTTACTGTACAGTCGCACCTGAACTTGCAAAAAGTAGCGCAGGAACTACCGTATTTATCTGCGTATATCGTGCACTTTTTTCCCCTTAAAATAAGGGGAAAATCGTGGGTGTGCGATTTTCCGCCGATAGCCGCTTCCCGTGCTCAGTTTGAATTCCTGCGCCGACATATACCGAGTGCAGTACACTCGGGTACATTCGGCTAGGCTCCGCTTCGCTCGTGCTCACGCATAAGCGTCACAGAGCGTGAGCACGAGCGAAGCCGAGCCTTGCCGAATGTACCCGAGTGTACTGCACTCGGTATATGTCGGCGGAGGCTTTCGAACTGAGCGTGGGGACTCGACTGGAGGCGCGCGCTGGAGAAGCCAGGAGGACTCCACCGAGGACGCAGACGGACGCCGGACCGGACAATGGACGCTGGGAAGACACCAAAACTGTAAGTAATAAAATCATATAACTTTTTTTTACAGGAATTTCAGGAGCAACTTTAGGGGTGCGCGGTATACGCGGGAGCGCGCTATACCGCGATAAGTACGGTACTTTTAAAATCGCTTTGAATGCGGACAATAGGGTGCGATTTGTCATGTAATTTAAAACAGTCAAATCATATGACAAGTCATACCAGTGTGACTGGGGGCTGAGTGCCAGAGAGTGTAAAGTTGCATCAAAGTCGCACTACGTGAACAGAACTGTCATACTTTTCTATTAGCCCAAAATAATGTAATATGCAACACTTGCGTTTTTGGTTCGACTTTATTAAAGTCTATTACACAGGGGAAAAAAATTCCTGATCCTTTCCAAAAAACACACTGGCTCAAAATGGACAGATGTAAACTATATCCAAAGGAAACCATGCTAAATGGACTGTAGTGCGTTTCTGCAAAATGCACTAAAAAACGCATAGTTGTGAACCAAGGCTTATGCCTGCCTTATGTACCTAAGAAAAACAGACTTCTCCCTGCCTTCTTCATCTAACAGAGAAAACCTTAGGGAGATTTACTAAAACTGGCACACTCAGAATCGGGTGCATAGTAACCAATCAGCTTCTTACTTTAGCTTGTTCAACTAAGGTTTGCTAATAAAACCTAAAAGCTGATTGGTTAGGTTACTATGCAGAGTTGCACCAGAGTTGAGTGCACCAGTTGAAGTAAATCTTCCCTATTGACTTTTCCCTGCCTTCTGTACTTGAGGATAAAAAACACAGACTTTGTTCCTGCCTTCATTAACTACCAGAGAAGACACAGACATTGACTTGCCTTATGTGCTTATTTGAGAAAGACACAGGGGTTAATTTACTAAAGACAAACAAACTGTACACTTTTGCAAGTGCATTAGCCCCAGAGCTTAGTAAATAAGGAATAATGTCCTGCAGACTTCCATCATCCTATCATATGCAATTTAAAAATGCTGTTTTTTTTCTTGCACATGTAGCTATTCTTTGAAAAGTAAAGCAATTACTAAGCTCTGAAGCTGCACTTGCAAAGTGCACGGTCTATTTGCCTTTAGTAAATCCACCCCATAGACTGTACCTGAGAAATCCAAGGACTTTTTCCTGCCTTTTTCACCCATCTGAGAAAAGCACAGGCTTCTCCCTGCCTTCCCCAAAGAAGTGTTTTCCTAAGTGAATGTGACATATGTAAATGTCCTTACTGATCGCTGGAAAATGGGAACAGTAAAAGGAAAAGTCTATTTATTTGTAAACGACTGGCTGTCCTTTCTTGCAGACTCTGAGCTGTGTTTTGCTGGTAGTGGCTGCTCTGCATTATAAGACCCCCCCCCCCTCTCCTTCTCCAGGCCATCATCCATCATTGGGAAGGCTCTGATAAATGATGCATTGGAAGCGGTAATAAACTCCAGAAATACTCACTCTGTGGTTCTGATAGGCAGTCACTGCGGTGAATCGGGTTTCCTCAAACACAAAAGTCTTAAAGTTCTCTTCTGCATATTTCTCGCTGTCCTTCCTGGGGTCCACATACACCACATGAAAGCGGGGCTGGTATCTGTGCATGGAGTTCAGGATGATCTGCAGGAAGACACGGCGATAATTAGCCCCCCATCTCCAGAACTACACACAAGTGCAACATTTCCCCCAACCACAGTGATGGTGGCAAAAGGCAATCATTGTAACATCTAAATTTACCTGGCTGCTTATTGACCAGAATTCAAAGGCATTCTCTTTACTTTTGTCCCATTTTTATTTGATTTTTTACCCCTGTCTCCTGTGCGCCCTGGACAACTGCCTCACTGCCCTACTCTAATCGCTGTCCTGGCCACATATGTATCTTTCCGGCCATCTATATGTCCTCTTATACGGGCATATTATTTAATTGTCATGTATAAATGCACATAACCCACATATTTATTATTGGCGACACTCTTTGATTGTTTCATTACTCGGTATGCAAACAGGTAAACCACGAGGATGTTCAAGTTACTACTTGTCAAAGAGAAGTCGAAACATTTGTAGTAAGTGTAATAGATACATCAGTTCATTAACGAAAACTAAGTATCTAAATAGTAATAATAATAATAATAATAATAATAATAATAATAATAAAAAGGAAGAATAGGAATAAGAAGCCATGAAAATAAAGTATCCAGCTTCTTGTTATTTTTATTATTATTTGTGGTGTTATTGTTCATAATAATAGTAACACTATTCATAATCATAACATAATAATAATAATAATAATAATAATAATAATAATAATAATAATAATAAAAATAAGAAGTAATGAAAAGAAAGTATCCAGATTATTATTATTGTTACTATTATTATCAAGAATAGCACCACAAATAATAATAATAATAATAATAATAATCTGGATACTTTATTTTCATGACTTATTCTTCTTTTGTTTTATTATTATTATTATTATTATTATTATTATTATTATTATTATTATTATAATATTGTTATGATGATGAATAGTGTTATTATTATGAACAATAGCACCACACATAATAATAAAAATAATAATCTGGATACTTTATTTTCATGACTTATTCTTCTTTTGTATTATTATTATTATTATTATTATTATTATTATTATTATGATATTGGTATGATGATGAATAGTGTTATTATTATGAACAATAGCGCCACACATAATAATAAAAATAATAATCTGGATACTTTATTTTCATGACTTATACTTCTTTTGTTTTATTATTATTTTTATAATATTGGTATGATGATGATGAATAGTGTTATTATTATGAACAATAACACCACAAATAGTAATAATAATAATAATAATAATAATAATAAATAATAATATAATAATAATAATAGTAATAATAAATAGTATTAATAGTAATAACAGTACTCATCATTATAACAATAACAAAAGAAGAAGAAGAAGAAGAAGAGGGATATTATGTTTTCGTTAAGGGCATAATAATAATAATAATAATAATAATAATAATAATAATAATAATAATAATAATAATAATAACAACAATGATAATAATAATAAAAAATAGCAGTAGTAATAATAATAATAATAAAAAATCATCATCATCAGTAGTAGTGGTAGCAATAAGTAGTATATTTCATTTGTTGTACACCGATTCCCTATTTATGTATACACACAAGTCTTCTAATGACATTTATTACACTTGCTACAAATGTTTAGATGTGATTTCTATTCTCTTCTTAGTACAGCATTATCTCCTTGATAGTCATGTCATTAAACTGTCATTGGTAAATTGTTATTGTGATGTGTGATGTGTTGGCTGGAAGAGCTGTACACAACCAGAAACTGCTGCCTAGGTTTTAATCTTTCGCAATTAAAGAAACAATGTTACAACCTGGGCTTTTTGTTTCCAGGCGATAGAATATTTTTGGAGAGATCCCTGTTGTGGGCATTGCCTGATCCAGAGAAGAGTGCTGCCCACCACCTCTTTCATTTGAGGCTGATTTACTAAAGGAGACGTTTATTTTGCTATTATAATTCTATTCAACTATCCAATCAGGCGAAAAGAAAGCTAATTCATATTCAAAGTATCAATTTCCAATCATGTGGAGATGCTTGCTACATGATTGCATAATGTTTTTTGATTGGAGATTCCCAACTCCTTTAGTAAATCAAGATTCCAATGCTAGAGCAGGGCTGATAGTTTAATAATCACAAGCCAATAATATATATTTATAGAAAATGTATGTACAATAAATATAAGCTTCTGAATACAAAGCTCCAACGATTGCCTAGCATTCCATATGTTTCCAGTTATCAGCCCCCAGCTCCAGTGGTGTCGGGTGCCCAGCTGAATATATCAGATTAATAATAAAGATATGAGAGTCTCAGCCTTGTTCCCCCCAATTCCCCCAATTCACACTCACATGGCCATTGTCGTCCAGCAAATTGTTTGTCAGTTTCAGTTTGTCAAAGGAGACGATTTGCTTCATCCACTGGGCGCCTTTGGCTGGGGAGTCCGGGTGGTAGTGTACCCTCCCTGGGGTGGCCGGGTCAGCTTTGCCTGCTACCAACCAAGAGGAGCTGTGGAAGGCGTACCTACAATGTACAGAGCAAAGCCATGTCATCACTCCATTGCAGCACATTACATTACATGTGTCATCTACCAGTGTGTGTGTGTGTGTGCGTGTGTGTGTCCAGGGGGGGGGGGGTCAAGTTTTTCAGGCTGATTTACTAAAGGAGTTGTAAATCTGCATTGTGTGAATATTCATTTCCACTATCCCTTTATAAAGTGAAAATTCACATTTGTGCAAAGATTCTTAACTCCTTTATTAAATCATCCTCGTTGCATTTTATTGGTAAAGTAGAAAGTAAAAAAATAATAATAATACAAATTATTATTATATAGCAATAATAATACGAACAAAACAAATAACAACAACAGTGCCAACAATAATATTAATAATAATAATAGCAGTAAGATTAATAATAATAATAATAATAATAATAATAATAATAATAATAGTACTATAATAATAATAATAATAATAATAATAGTACTATAATAATAATAATAATAATACTCCTTATCATATTCATCATCTTCATTATTGGTATGTGTGAGTGGTATTGTGTTTGTGCCTTGCTACACATTATTTTAGTATAGAATATTTGCATTATTGGTATACTATTAATGAATACAATGGGGTTGATTTACTAAAAACTGATGAGTGCAAAATCTGGTGCAGCTTTCAGTTTTTTTTTTTTTTTGTCGAAGCTTAATTGAACAAGCTGAAGTTAGAAGCTAATTGGCTACCATGCAGAGCTGCACCAGATTTTGCACTCTCCAGTTTTAGTAAATCATCCCCAATGAATTCTTGCATCCTTGTTTTTTTTGGCCATTTAAATCCATAAACATGTGTTTTCAGTGAAATAACTTGTTGGCCTTCTCCAGCTACTCAGGGACATAACATATGGTTCATGGAGAAGCTTCTTCCAAAGAAATAGCAGATCAGTAAGTTATGGATCATATTTAATAGTAACGTTTTCCAAAAATGATGTCTCGCTTACAGGAATGTGGAGATCCCAAAATGTTTATTCAAATCCTAATTTTATGTGACGTCACCCTTGTCTTATCTGAAATGACATCATCAGCTTCCCCTGTAAATCCTCAACCTAGTATAGCCTTCCATATGCAGACTATGATCTGACATTGTGTGTCTTTATATTCTTTGATTTTATTAAAAACTGCTACTGCTACTATTATCATTGTTATGCCAGCCCCTGGGTCCCTTATACAGTCCTCTTTTTCTGCTCAGGTTAGTTTAAAATTAAACACCCAGACATTTTATGGGAATGAACATATCTCGGCTGGACCAGCGACAAAAACGTCAATTTATATATCAAACTGTCATATAAAATTCTACCTGTGAAATAAAATGGTAACACACTGTAACAATATAGAGAATGTTACCTTCATAAGACCACACAGCATAGATATTTTTTTCTGTTGAAGGCAATGAAGGGATGGTTGGCTAACAAAGCAATTTCCCCCAACCAAAATCCAGAAAATTATTTATAACTCTATAAAAATTCATCCTGGCCTAGAATAAAACAAGACTCCTCACTGTTTACTTACAGCTTTGTCGAATTGGGGTTTCTAAATTAAATATCCATAACAAAATGTGAAATTTCTCCCTGGTAGGGGCCATTTTACCTGAAATACCCCAAATGACAAATAGGGATTGATTTACTGAAAGTGCAAAATCTGGTGCGGCTCTACATGGTAGCCAATCCGCTTCTGCTTGTTTAATTAAGCTTTGACAAAATAATACAAAAAAAAGTGGAAACTGATATAGGCTACCATGAACAGCTGCACCAGTTTTTGCAGTATTTCTATGTTTTCCTATAAATATAATATGGATTAGGAATATATATATATATATATATATATATATATATATATATATATATATATATATATATATATATATATATATATATATATATATATATATATATATATATATGAAATTAAATTCCAATATTTTAGTATATAAGGCTCAATGTAAAAATGATTAATTGTGTTATTTCCAGCCATTTAACTAACATTTTCAAATCTCGTTAAATTGAAAGTAACTGTGTGTATATATTGTATATATATATATATATATATATATATATATATATATATATATATATATATATATATATATATATACACAGTTACTTTCAATTTAACGATATATATATATATAGTAGATAAAAAATATATTAGACTCACATCAGGGCAAGGATACCTTTATTTATTTATATATATATATATATATATATATATATATATATATATATATATATATACACACACAGTTACTTTCAATTTAACGATATATATATATATATATATATATATATATATATATATATATATATATATATATATATATATATATATATATATATATATATATATAAAGGTATCCTTGCCCTGATGTGAGTCTAATATATCTTTTATCTACCTCGGGAGTCATATTTTTGACATCAGATGATAAATGATGATATATATGTGTCTATATTATTCATTTCGGGAATGATAGGAGGAAGATGTCTTTAAGATCACAAATAAATTCTACATTTACCATACATGTTCACCAATAATATTCTTATATAAGTATGTAGCAGATAACAGAATGTCAATAAGTAAAAAAGCGCAATGGAATCCCATATCATAATTGCACCCTCCTGTGATCTGGTTTCATTAGGAAATAATAATGTTTCTTGTACTCACCTGTAACGTTTGTCGTCCACCGGTACGAAATCCATCAGCAACATGTAATCGGCCATGGGATCCATCCCGAAGATCTTCACCTGGAAGGTGGGAAACATCCGCCTGTCAGGGAGGAGAGGAGGAGCAGTCAGCAGTGTGCAGCAGTTATCAGTGTGCAGCAGTTAGCAGTGTGCAGCAGTTATCAGTGTGCAGGAGTTAGCAGTGTGCAGCAGTTATCAGTGTGCAGCAGTCACCCAGGCAGCGCCTGTCAGGCCTACTACAATGGGCTAATGACAATAGCTTCCATTTGGGTTTTGGACAATTCAGCAATCGGATTTTTATCGTCCATCTCCGTTCCCTGACATCGCTCTAGATTGATGAGTGTGGCTGAAAAGCTTCTAATTGTAACCTGCACGAGGATTTGGTATCCATTTCAAAGTGTGTGCAGAGCAGCCACTAACTTACTCCAGGCTAAACTGAGTGTATCCCTGATAACAGCAATCTGCCTTATCTCTGAGCAAACTCAAGTGTTGTTTTTATTTTGACTGCTATGGCATGCCTTATTGAGATGTGAGTTTTCCAGATCTGAAAGAATGTGTGCAATAGTGAATAGAGTGCCCCAGCACTGTTCATGGGTGCTGGTGACTTGTATGGTTGAGGAAATGCTTTCAGGTTGGATGGGGAAGAAGTGGAGACACTGCAGGAATGTGGAGGTGTCCTCCAACCTATGATTGACTTCTCATGGAGGCCATTGCTCAGGCTGGAGTGTCAGGAGAACAATGCAGGGAAGGACAGACCTGCTGCACAAAACACACATTTTCCTGCTCATTTCCATCTCTGAATGGCGCTTTTAACTAATTTACCCCTCAAACAAGTTTCCATGCGCTCCCAATGTAACAAGATGTCATGTCACACATTCCTGGAAGACTGGACCTAAACAATGGCAGCAGTCCCCAGGGCCAGGTCCCCCTATTCTCCCTGGATTTACTGCCTGGTAACTGGAGATGGCAGGGCTGCTGACCCGGTCCCTGTGTGAATTATTCAAGGACTTATTTTATTTCCCTACTACCCGACCCGATCTGTCTTCCTGGCCTATTTTACAGAACACATAAGGGGACAGTCTAGAAATAATAAATAAACAAAAACAAATGTATCTGTATACTATATAGTTTTGTTTTTTAATCATTATTATTTATTTTGTATCTGTTGATATGTTGTCTAAACTAAACAACTGATACTTAAAAATGATGTTCATCATTCCTACGTGAAAAAAAAGCTTTAATTTTATTGGTAAGAAAAATTATCACATTACCAAAAAGAATAATATATGTTTATATAGACAAATTTTTTTGCAGTTTAAGTTTATCATTTTATCATATGTACGTTGATATCAATTTATTCCTGTCTCACTCTTTTTACACTCTCGAAAGCTTGATAGATAGATAGATAGATAGATAGATAGATAGATAGATAGATAGATAGATAGATAGATAGATAGATATAATAAACACATATGTCTATTCTTTTATATTAATGTTATCAGTTTTGAAATTAGTTGCAAAGATGCACAATATGACCACGGTATAAAAACTAACTATTGTGGTTCCTTTCATATACAATATAAGATTTTATCCAAATAAGATGAGAATTTATGGGCAGTTGACCATAAAGTTATAAGATTTTTATGCTGTAACTTAGATATATAGATAGATATCGCTCTCTCTATATGGAGAAATATATCTATCTATAGATAGATAGATAGATAGATGGATAGATCTATATTTGAATATATATATATATCTATCTATATCTCTATATCTCTATATCTCTCTCTCTCTCTATATATATATATATATATATATATATAAAAGATAGATATTTTTGTATATAGCTATATATAGATATATATCTATATATAGATGTAGATATATTTACTGTATATAGATAGATATATCTCTAAATGTAGGTTGCCTGCAAAGGTATTAAAGGTGTATTTTGTTCAGTTATAATTACTTTTGGAAGCAGTGGTATTTTCTAAGGTAATATTTGATGAAGACTTATTAGGCCACGACTAAATTCCTTGTGTGTAACAAACAATAGAAGCCCTGTGTTGAATTGTCGATTATTTATATATTTCGCCTCCTGCAGTTATCCCCAAATAGTGACAAAAGGCAGCTCTGAAAACAGCTGGAAAGGGTGATCCAAATGCAGGAAAGGGTTACAGATGTGCTAAGTCCTTATCAATGTAATAAGTAGATCGATCCTTGCTAGGTGTGACCTTGATTAGATATCCTTAGATTGAGAGTTGCAGTGTTCGGGCCCAGACACATTTAGCTGAATAGCTCCCCTCTTATGTGTGAGTATTTAGGGTGCCCCTGTTGTTTCATCAGATGGAATTGAGCTCATGCTTTTACAGCAGGGGCTGGAAGGGTTAATCATGTGTGCCGGATAGGAGCCCCAACTGTACATGGCTGTGGTGTGAAATTAAAAGAACATTTTTCAACCCCCATGTCATGCATTTTTTCTGCCTTTCCTATCTGTCTCTCTCTCTCCTAAAGTGACCCATTCTGCTCAATCACCTGTTGTGAACTAATTGGATTCAGTAACTTGGAATAATATTTACTCTGAGCTTCGAGGGGGGAAAATGAGCAAACAGAGGAACTAAATCCCCAGCCAGGCTCAGGTCACATCTCCAGCCAGGCTTGTGCAGGGGACAGTAGGGACTTTGCAGCCTAGGAACTGGGCCAGGTGCTGGCAAGTTCTATCCTTGTCTTCTACAATTCAGACCCAACACAAAACAAATCCTGGACAGGGGACATCAGCGTCTTCTGCCTGACTTTCCAGCTGCTGTGACCCCATACTTATTATAATAGAACATCTCATTTTTGGGGTTCTTGAGGTCAGTCTGTGGTCACTGATTGTCTCTCATTTTATTTTATGTTATTTTAAGCAACATCTACATAACTACTACGTGCAAAAAAAATGTGTATGTGTGTAGGGCTATTAATAATTAAAAAATAATTCAAATATTTTTTTTTATAATTATACAATATCTCTACTTTCCCTAATTGGTTACAAAAATGTATTTGTAAAGTAAACAGCATTTATATGTACTTGGGCAAAAATCAATGGACAAGCTTTGGTATGCTAAATGGGATATTATTGTAGGTTAGTAAAATGGCATAACATATTTATTATTATTTGTTACTGTGTTATATTTTAGCACCCATAAACACCAACAGGTTGTGTTTCCAAAAAGAAATGGTTCAAGAAGTTTTAACAATTAAAATGTATTATTATTATTATTGTTAATAATAATACTAACAATAGTAATAATAATAATAATAATAATAATAATAATAATAGTGGCATGATCATGTATGTATGTATGTATGGAAAGAAAAATGAATCAGTCTAAAATACATGTGTTACACACACACACACATCTATCTATCTATCTATCTATCTATCTATCTATCTATCTATCTATCTATCTATCTATCTATCTATCTATCTATCTATCTATAATATATATCTTTAAAATACATATTATTGCTACCTCTCTCTCTCTCTCTGAATACAAACATACACACACACACACACATTTATGTGTGTGTGTGTGTATATATATATATATATATATATATATATATATATATATATATATATATATATATATATAGAGAGAGAGAGAGAGAGAGAGAGAGAGAGAGAGAGAGAGAGAGATATCTATATATAGATAAATAGATATAGATATATTATACACACACAAACACATATATATGGTTTATAGTCATTATATACATATATGTATATATCTCTATGTGTATATAGAGTGTGTGTGTGTGTGTGTGTGTGTGTGTGTGTATGTATGTATGTATGTATATATATATATATATATATATATATATATATATATATATATATATATATATATATATATATTTATATATAGATATCGATATATACATATAATTATAGATATATAAATATAACTAGATAGATAGATAGATAGATAGATAGATAGATAGATAGATAGATAGATAGATAGATAGATAGATAGATAGATAGATATATAGAGAAAGGTCTGATTTACTAAAGTGGTAACTTCCCTTATCCAATCAGTGAAAAGAATATTCCTGTTTCATTTGCACGTTTCTTTATACATGTGTTGTGTGAAGATCCTTATCTTCTAGTGTGTATATATACTATATGATACTAGATATAATACTATATACACTATTTTAGTATATATATTTTTATGATCACACTTGGATTCTGCACCATTTGCACTCAATACATGTCACTGCAGAGGTTCCATTGTGCACTAGACATGGGGAACAGTATATCTAGTTTTTGGGGTGAAAGCTGTCATCTATATATCTAATTCTCCGTGTGTGGTTTACATTTCGGAGTAGGGTCATTGGGTTACAATGAAAATGATTATTTCCATAATGTGTGTAAAAAGAATTATTTTTACAGATATGAAATGGGGTGACCGCAGTGTGGTGAGGGCAGTAGTTCTGTAAGCTTGTTCTATAGATCTGTCACTTTTTGTGAATGTAGGGAGCTATAAACCTGGTGCAGGATTTGGAATAATACAGGGAAAGAAGTAAATGATTGAAGTAAGGAATCCACGGCGTGTCTTGATCTCTAGCATTGTCCTGAAAGCCTCCTTGACGTGGGAACTGTTGCTGTGTTTTAACACCAGCTTATCCTGTCCTGTCCTGTGCAGCACACTCCACAAAGCAGAGATCTCCTATTTTCTCCAATAATCCCAGGGGTCTTTATACTGGTGTGCCTGGGTGGTGGCAGAGATTTCACCAGGAATTATACAAATAAAAGCATTAAACACGGGCCTGGATCAACCTTTCACTTTATGGATCTTGCAATACAAGTCCTAATACTAGGGGTGATTTACTAAAGGAGCTGAGGATCTTCACATTCAATGCAATTATCTAATCATGTGCAGATAAAATGAGCAAACAGGATTTTTTATTTTTTTGCATAATTGGCTAATTGATCATTGATAAATGGCTAATTGATGTTTTCATTTCCTTTAACTTTGTCTATGAAGGTGCGCCTATTCCAGCGATGAAATGTTTGTAAACACTACTGGATCGACCTTTTACTTTATGGATCTACTAATACAAGCCATAAAGGTTGGTCATACATTATACAATGTTCTTGTAAAATTTCCCTTTAGTTTTCTTTTTCTTTTTTTTTTAAAATATAATATATCAGGTCAAATCTAAACACTTTTAAATTGTATGCAATCAGGCAGGCCTTTGCACTACTTAGTTTAAGAAAATGGTATAATGTGTGACCAGGTACTGAGGATGGGTTTCTAAAGGAGTTGAGGCTCTTCACATCATAAATTAATTTTAATTATCTAATTGTGTGCTGATGTAACTAACAAATTGTATTTTGTTTTTATTGTCTAATAGTTGGCTAATTTATGATTGCATTTCCAGTTGTGAAATGAGTAAATCAGGCTGCCCATGTATTGCTAGACGTGTGAACTAAATATTCCTGTGTGGCAATGTGCTGGAGGGTGTATAGCAGTGGGCAGAGGATCCATCCAGAATTGGTGGTGTCTATGGATGTGTCTACTTTATTCCAGCAGGTGAGGAAGCTCCTATGTCTAAATAAATGTTGGCAAATTAAATCTTTTTTTAGATTTAGTTTTCTTTTAGCGATCTTTCTCCTGCTCGTTCTCCTTGCAGCATGACATATCGGCCTTATGAAATCATCTGTCTAAAACGGTCAGATTTTCCATAGCTAGCTCCCAGCCTTCCACCCCAGGACTTGGATGTCCTGTCCTGGACTGATCAGGGGGGCAGGTTGCTGGGCCAGTGACAGAATCCAAGACTAATAGAGGTGACCATACACACTACAATGTGATCGTGCAATCTCCTAGCTATACAATCCATGGACCCTTTGATTAGTGTACAAGGAGATGATGGACTTACCTTCCAGCCTTGGTGACGATCATCTCGGTGCCCAGCTGGTTGAACTCATCCCACAGAGCCTTCATCTCCAGCTGTACGGTGATGTTGGCCACCTTGGGGTTCTTCTTGATCGGAGCCTTGCCGGTGCCCGGGGTTGAGGAGGACGAGCAGCTGGAGGACGAGGCTTCGGGTTCAGGACACGGGTGGCTGGAGGCCGGGGGGCCGAAGCTGTAGGAGTGTTGGGCGGCTGAGCACTGCTCATAGTGGGCTTCATGTTGGCTGTAGGGGTCCCCCGGGGACGGGGAGAGGTGGTAGCCCCCCGAAGCGTTCAGGCTGCTCAGGCTGTTGGCTGTAAAAGCTGCAACATCGCAAAAGTGAGAGAGCTGGGTGAGCCAGGGGCTGGAGATGGCAGAAATCATCCCAAAGGATCACAGGAATTGGGGGGCAGAGAAAGGATAAACAAGGGGGGGGGGTGCTGAGTCCTCTTGGCTGGGGTATCCACTGATCTCCTATAGTCCCGACAAATGTGGGGGTACCATTCCTAGCACTGATAGTCCTGCTTTGGGGCCCGAGCTGTGCTGTGTTAGGAGCCCAGAGCTGACTGCTGGAGTCTTATCTGGAGGTTGGGCCTCCCTCCTCCTCCTCCTCAGTCCTCACACCAAACCGGTTCTTACTTCTAGAGAGATAAGCACACGCTGGAAGCTTGCAGGTAATGTGCCTTGTCCTCGCCTCTGGGACCCTGGTAGGATGATTGACACACAAGTGCCTCTTCTTAACAGAGCTTCCTCCTCATGACACCCACTTTTCAGGGCAGTTATATAAGGCGTTCCCCTTGGTACACCCCCCTCCTCTCTCTGTCTCCAGCCCTCCCCTTCCTATTGTTTAAACAATAGACATACACACTTGTGTGCAGCTCCATCCACAACTAAACAAACAGGGCATTTTTCTTCCGCTAAAAGCAAACAGCAATCACCAATAAGGTGTCACCCCCCCCCCCCCCCCCCCTGACTCCATACCTTCCCTAGGTCACTGAGCTGCTCCTCCCTGCCATGTCATACTACTCATAGGTGACATATTGCTACTAATGACAGTGCTAAGCACATTGACATGCATGGAAGCTGCAATGGTAGGTCTTTTACCCAAGACATGTGATAATGGGCACTTCTGGTTAGGGGGGGGGGGGTGAGGGTTAAACTGGCATTGAGTGGGTTAAGCTGTCTACATCTTACATTAGTCATGATTAGTTATATATGTATCCAAAGTTAATTGATCAAGTGTATACATTAATCTACACCTTACACTAGTCATGATTGGTGATATATGTATTTAAAGTGCATTGATCAAGTGTGTGTATTATTATGTGTACATATAATACTGGTCATTATGGTGATATATGTATCTAATGTGCATTTATCAAGTGTATGCATTCATCTACATCTTACACTAGTCATGATTGGTGATATATGTATCTAATGTGCATTGATCAAGTGTATGCATTCATCTACATCTTACACTAATCGTTATGGTGATATATGTATCTAAAGTGCATTGATCAAGTGTGTGTATTATTATGTGTACATGTAATACTAGTCATTATGGTGATATATGTATCTAATGTGCATTGATCAAGTGTATGTATTATTATGTGTACACATATGATGGTGATATATGTATCTAATGTGCATTGATCAAGTGTATACATTAATCTACATCTTACACTAGTCATGATTGGTGATATATGTATTTAAAGTGCATTGATCAAGTGTGTGTATTATTATGTGTACATATAATACTAGTCATTATGGTGATATATGTATCTAATGTGCATTGATCAAGTGTATGTATTATTATGTGTACACATGTGATGGTGATATATGTATCTAATGTGCATTGATCAAGTGTATACATTAATCTACATCTTACACTAGTCATGATTGGTGATATATGTATTTAAAGTGCATTGATCAAGTGTGTGTATTATTATGTGTACATATAATACTAGTCATTATGGTATATGTATCTAATGTGCATTGATCAAGTGTATGCATTCATCTACACCTTTCACTAGTCATGATTGGTGATATATGTATTTAAAGTGCATTGATCAAGTGTATTATTATGTGTGCATAATACTACTCGTTATGGTATATGTATCTAATGTGCATTGATCAAGTGTATGCATTCATCTACATCTTACACTAGTCGTTATGGTGATGTATGTATCTAAAGTGCATTGATCAAGTGTATTATTATGTGTACATATTACACTAGTCATGATTAGTGATATATGTATCTAAAGTATTGATCAAATGTATGTATTATTCTGTTTACATATAATACTAGTCGCGATTGGTAATATATCTAAATTGCATTGTTTAAGTGTATGTATTAATCTGTCTACATCTCACACTAGTCATGATTGGCAATTAATGTATCTAAAGTGCATTGATCGGATTTATGTATTATTCTGTTTACATCTTACACTAGTCATGATTGGTGATATATGTATCTAAAGTACATTGATCAGTTGTATGTATTAATCTGCCTACATCTACACTAATCACAAATGGTGATATATGCATCGAAAGTGCATTGATCAAGTATATGTATTGTCTACATAGTCATTATTAGTAGTGACATATGTATCTAAAGTGCATTGATCAAGTGTTTGTATAAATCTGTTTATATACAGTATTACACTATTCACGACTAGTACTATTTAAAGTGCATTGATCAAGTGTATGTATTACTCTTTGTACATATAACACTTGCCACGATTGGTGATATATGTATCTAAAGTGCATTGATTACGTATGTATTGTCTACATAAGTCATGATTAGTGACATACTGTATGTAGCTAAAGTTCATTAATTGAAATAAATGATAATAAACTGTCTTCATCTTACTACTGTCATTGGTGGTGACATGTATATATATCTAAAGTACATTGATCAAGTATATGTTTTTTTTTTTTTTTTGAAAGCCCATGGCGTGTGAAACACACTCAAAAAACTTCACCTGGTGCCTTGATCAAGTATATGTATTCCACACTGACCAGGAGTATACCAGGTCTTTTACCAAAGACATGATATTAGGCACTTTTGGTTGTGGGAGTTTAGGGGTGAGCTGGTAGTAAATGGGTTAGGCTGTCTACATCTTACACTAGTCATGACTGGCGATATATGTATCTAAAGAGTATCGATCAATTATATGTATTAAATTGTCTACATCATGATTGGTGACATATCTAAAGTGCATGTAATAAAGTGTCTACATATAACACTAGTCATGATTGGTGATATATGTATCTAAAGTGAATTGGGTGATATATGTATCTAAAGTGAATTGGGTTATATATGTATCTAAAGTGAATTGGGTTATATATGTATCTAAAGTGAATTGGGTTATATGTGTATCTAAAGTGAATTGGGTGATATATGTATCTAAAGTGAATTGGGTTATATGTGTATCTAAAGTGAATTGGGTGATATATGTATCTAACGTGAATTGGGTGATATATGTATCTAAAGTGAATTGGGTGATATATGTATCTAAAGTGAATTGGGTGATATATGTATCTAAAGTGAATTGGGTTATATATGTATCTAAAGTGAATTGATCAAGTGTGTGTATTAAACGGTCTACAAATAACATTAGGTATAATTGGTGACATATGTATCTAAAGTACATTGTATGTTACACACTGTAAATGTAAATGTATTCTATACCGAGAGTGACCAGGGGAATGCTAAAAGTCAGCAATGGTAGGTCTTTACCCAATACATATGATATTGGCCACTTCAGGTTGTGGGATTTGAGGGCTAAGTTGGCAGCGAATGGGTTAAGCTGCCTACTTCTTACACTAGTCCCCATTGGTGACATATGTATAAGTAAAATACATTGACCAAGGGCATGTATTCCACACTGGAGTGGCCAGGAGGGTGCTAGAGGTCAGCAACATCTATTCTGCCTTCACATCACGTGATTGTGCCTGTTGCTGATAATCTGAAATATGTACTGTCTGTGATCCGCTGCCACTGGAATACTGCAGAGGATTCAGCGTTATAAACGAAGTTCCAGGAGTGTGACGAGGTGTCATAAAAATGGCAATTGTTATAATTGCCGCCTGTAATAAAATGCACTTGTATAATTTATATGACTGGGTATAT